>NC_073647.1:44294998-44598028 GCF_029407905.1 Bubalus kerabau | reverse complement strand
GAATGACTGATGAAGGGTCGGTGCCCAGGCCTTCTCATCACTAAGTCCAAAGGCCTCTGTCACCTGGCCACACTGGCCCAAGGACTTTCAAAGTCATGGGTCAAGTATTTTCCAACAATTCCCTGGAATTTCATGAAAGGATCCTCTTTGGAGGTCTGGTGTGGCCATGCCTCAATCCTTCCTTTTCTTCTAGAACAGCTGGAGAAATACGCAAAACAAGACTATGTACTTCAGACACAACTAGACTGTTTTCTAGAGCAAGCACTTTTGTTGACAGTATTTATTCCTAAATGTGATCACTGTTCATGTCTATTATATAAACTTACTGTTAGTCGCTCAATCATGTCCAACTCTTGGCGACCCCGTGGACTGTAGCCTGCCAGGAGCCTCTGTCCATGGAATTCTCCAGGCAAGAATGCTGGAGTGGGTAGCCATGCCCTTCTCCAAGGGATCTTCCCGACCCAGGGATCAGACCTGGGTCTCCTGCATTGTAGGCAGATTCTTTACCGTCTGAGCCACAAGAGAAGATCCATTTGCCATGCTCTCCTCCAGGAGATCTTTCCAACCCAGGGATCGAACCCAGGTCTCCCGCCTTGCAAGTGGATTCTTTACCATCTGAGCCACCAGGGAAGCCCAAGAATACTGGAGTGCGTAGCCTATCCCTTCTCCAGGGGAGCTTCCTAACCCAGGAATCGAACCAGGGTCTCCTGCATTGCAGGTGGATTCTTTACCAGCTGAACTATAGGGGAAGCCCAAGAACAAAGCCAGAGAGATATCATACTTCATGATTTTTAATTATAAGTCATTCAGTTACGTCTGACTCTTTGTGACCCCATGGACTTTACAGTCCCTGGAATTCTCCAGGCCAGAATACTGGAGTGGGTAGCCACTCCCTTCTCCAGGGGATCTTCCCAACCCAGGGATAGAACCCAGGTCTCCTGCATTGCAGATGGATTCTTTACCAGCTGAGCCACCAGGGAAGCCTTCCGGAGAAATTAAAATAAACTGGGCTACCTAGTTGACAGCAGAATTGCTTAATTTTATAAAGCAGGAGGGATCTGTGATTACTCAGGAAATGACATTTTCTCCTTTGTACACCTGCAGCCGTGGTTTGGAAAAGACCTGCTAAGAGGTCTTGCCATTGTCTGGGATGGACTTTCAGCCTGAGAATTTCCCTTACCATGGTATTTGGAATTAAGCAGCTAATTTCAAAAAAAGGGAGAATAAGTAGGATCAAAGCAGGTGTTTGTTCCATTAAGAGCAACAGGGAGAAATATATTGCTTTGCTATTTCATTTACCTATGAAGATACACTGCACATCAAAACCTTTCATAGCATTGTTTAAAAATGTATTTTCCTGATAGAAATAGCAACACTCACAAGGAAAGGACCAAAAAAAGAATCATTTAGTGGAAAAACAACCAGGTAAGAATAGAAAAGTGAACTATCACTCCTTAGCTCAATACCCCGACCCACCACTGGCCTCACCCACCTCCCAAGGTTCCCTGCAGGGAACACATGGGTCCACTGAAATATACAAGCAAAGGACCTCTTCTTTTAATTCAGTTACACATAAAATAGCCCCAGTTGCCCCATCCAGACACCTGGATGACTCATTGGCCTGCCTGTTCACACTGCTCTCCCAATATCAAGCAATTAGAACTCGGGGGCTCCTCACCAGTCATTTACAATTAAAACAAGGAAAAAATCATACTCTTTTGAGGGGTGAGTCATTATGTGAAATGTTGATCCTCTTATTTTGTTTTGTTTAAAGAAATAGGTTGAACAATAATAATGCAACATTTCCCTAATGAGTATGATGAAAATTATCCTTGCTTTCCAATTCTTTCTTCATGTTTTGCAGTCAGAGAACTTAGTATTCTGCTGCTGAACAACAGCCAGAAAAACACAAGCAAACTATACAGACCTTGCCCTCTCCTTTTTATCTCTTCTCTTTCTCTTCCTGCCTTGCCAAATTTCACAGCTTATCTATTCTCTCCTTTTTCAAGTTTTGCTTCCATCTGAGAAAGAGCAAAATTCCTTGAAATGTTACAAATCCTGGCTTCTCCTACTTGCTTACAACCTCCAAATTACTTGGCACCTTTAATCATACTTCCCCAGCTTTCTTGCCACTAACCTTGTTACCACAATCACTGCAGCCAACATCAGTCCTGGCTGCAAGGGCATTTAGGCACCCCTGTTTTAAAATATTCATGACCTGATCACATTTCATGGGAATTTTTTTTTTGGATATTCCCATTTTCAAACTCCTGGCACATGGCTTCATGATAGTTTGACTTTCAGAATTGTAAACTATATCACTATTTACAAGCAGAATTTGAATTTATAGAATGAAGCCAGTATGTGTTTGTTAATAATAAAGTCAGGGACCACTGAGAAAATAATTAATTAAACTTCCCTACCTATATATTGAGCTCATCGGGTCCCATTAGTAAGTGAAAACTCCATTTTAAAAACTCATATAGGAGTTAAAAGTCAAGCCAGTGCCCTCCCCCACATAACAAGGTCCAGAAAATACTATTCTTTCTTTGTGTGTGTGTGTGAAACTTAACAAGCTTATTCTAAAACTTTTATGAAAGTATAAAGGTTACAAATAACCATGACAATCCTTAAGAACAAAGCCATGTATGAAGTATTCAGAAGATAATACAGAACAACAGCTTTAAGATATTTTTCTCCATTATGATGTCAAAAATTAATAATAAAAAAAATACATAAAGGAAAAAAGATTAACTAAACACATTAAAGTTAATTTTTATTCATCAAAAAGTACCATCAAGAATGGGAAAGGACAAGCCACATCCCAGGGAAGATATTTGCAAACATTTAACCAGTAAGAATGGTACTCAGAATATGTGAAGAATTCCTATGAATTTAAAATAATGGGCAAAAAGACTGGAAATGAAAATTATAACTACAATTCATGTCTAAAGCCCACTAGATTAGCAAGAATTAAAAAGTCTGATATAATTAAGTATTGCCAGGGATGCAAAGTGAATCTTTTACAGTGCTGGAAGTGGTCCACTTTGGGAAGTAAGTTGAATATATACACACTGGTGACTTAGCATCATTACTCCTAGAGAAGTTCTCAAATGCCCGTAAGAGACACGCACAGCAGTATTCATGGCAAAATTGTTTGTGACAGCAAAAGCAAATAAGGAAACAAACAACAAAAAAACTGAGTGATCCAAATATCTGTAAAGAGCAGAAAGAATACTGCAGTATATTCATTTAGTGGAATACTAATCAGTAATCAAAATGAATTAATTTTGAGATTAACATGAGTGAACAAAAAAAAACCACGGTTAGAGAATATATGATGAAATAATACACATATTAATTCAAAACAGGCAAAATAGTCTATTGTGTAGATATACATACATAGTTGGGAAAACAGTGAGGAAAAATAAGTGAAAAATTATCACAAAAATCATCAGGATAGTGACTAATATGGACAGAGTGAGGGTATGTGATTAAGAAAGTGCACACAGAGACCTTTCACCAACAAAGTTCGAGATGCTAATTTGAATAGCTGCTACACTGGTGTTGGCGTCACTATTCTTTAAAGTACACAATTACATGTCATGCAATTTTCTGTTATTTGATACTTTTCAACAGAAAGAAATTAGCTTATCACATTTTCATTTAACTTTTGGTAATAAAATACTTTATTGGTTCCTCTTACTATCAAAAACATAGTAATGTTTCCATTGCTTCCATCTTTAAATTAAAAGCTTGTTTTTTTAAAAAAAGAAAAAATTCATTTGGTTCTGTCAAAAAACAAGCTACAACTCACTTCTGTAAATAATTAGGTTCTCTCACTTTAAATATCTTAATTCACTGACCTTTACAATAAATAACTGTATATAAAAGGAGACAATGACCTGAACAATTTTTCAGAAGACATTTTACACATCTTAAAAAACCAAGCCTAAATGCTATCCCAACTTAATACTTAGAAGAATATTCAGTAAGAGTTATTGTAAAATTGAATTCATGTAGCACCAAGAAGTTTGGGACTTATAATATTTCAGATGATATATATATGCAGCAAAAAGAATAATGATTTGTCTTCCATGAATTTTCAGGGGTTTATATACAATAGAAAGAATTCCTTATAGGTCCCTTTTAAAAGCCAAAAGTTCAAAAATCTACGCATGCCTTTCACCACATTTCCGATTTGTGGATATAGCGATTGACCCTATGGCAAAAGATCCATGTGTGATAAACAGCACAGTACAGTCCTATCTGAATATAACTGCTTACTCATCTTGTCTCATTAATATAATTTATACCTCAATTAAAATATCATTCTATCTGCAAGTTATATATTTCCCTAAAATGCTCTATAATTCAGATTTCCATTTAGACAATGTTCTGCTCTGCCCCTTTCCTTGAATCAGTATGATCTTATGGCATACCTCACTAAATTGTTTGGTTTTTCTCCTCTCAGTGAAACTTCCCCTCAACTCAAAGTATTATAATAAGGTAAATACAGATGTAACATAATTAACATATAAGACAAAAAGGATAATACAAACATATGGATCCATCCTAAATGAGACAACACAAAGCAAAAAACACACACTATGCTATGTTCATCTATTCTGAACCACAAGAAGGCCCTGCTAGAGCCCTGGCTCATGCAAACTGATGTTCCCAGACACCCCTAGTGTCCTGTACTCCAGCATAATTAACTGTTATGTTTAAGGTGTTTCCATATTTATTTGTTTGTTCAGAACAGCCTATAGCAACTCTGACTCCTAATCCTGAATGTGATGATAAATTAGACAAATAGTTAACTCAAACTTTCGAGAGTCCCCTCTCTCAAGCAATTTGACTATATTCCTCAAAGAAAGAGAAGTTTTAAAAACATCAATTTAAAGACAATAAAATCATTTTAACATAAATTGTTCTACCAACCATAAAAGATTTCCCTCAAACTGAGTTGTTTACTTAAGTTTTTGTTACTTTCCCCACCCCCCCTTTGGAGTGGTCCTATTTACTTAAAAGACACCTATTCCTTGGAAGGAAAGTTTTGACCAACCTAGACAGCATATTAAAAAGCAGAGACATTTCTTTGCCAACAAAGGTCCGTCTCGTCAAGATTATGGTTTTTCCAGTGGTCATGTATGGATGTGAGAGTTGGACTATAAAGAAAGCTGAGCACCGAAGAATTGATGCTTTTGAACTGTGGTATTGGAGAAGACTCTTGAGAGTCCCTTGGACTGCAAGGAGATCCAACCAGTCCATTCTAAAGGAGATCAGTCCTAGGTGTTCATTGGAAGGACTGATGCTGAAGCTGAAACTCCAATACTTTGGCCACCTCATGCGAAGAGTTGACTCATTGGAAAAGACCCTGATGCTGGGAGGGATTGGGGGCAGGAGGAGAAGGGGACGACAGAGGATGAGATGGCTGGATGGCATCACCAACTCGATGGACATGAGTTTGAGTGAGCTCCAGGAGATGGTGATGGACAGGGAGGCCTGGCATGCTGTGATTCATGGGGTTGCAAAGAGCCAGACACAACTGAGTGACTGAACTGAACTGATAGGAACATTTGTTAATATTCATGAAGGCTTCAGTCACATATACTACAGGCTTTTAAGTATATGGATGTAACTTCAGTTTGTATATTGGTATTATTCCATTTTACAAGAAAGAATTTTCAGTAGCCAGGCATTCTATGCTTTCAGTGTTGATACACTCACACACACACATCCCTATGCCAGCACATTTGAAAACTAAAGACCAGAAATCCCCACTAATATGAAACGATACTTGCACATCAATGTTCATAGCAGCACTATTTATAATAGCCAAGACATAGAAGCAACCTAAGTGTCCATTGACAGATGATTGGATGAGGAAGATGAGGTGTATATATGTGTGTGTATAATGGAATACCATTCAGCCTTTAAAAAGAATGTAATAATGTCACTTGCAGCAACATGGATGGAGCTTGATGTTATCATACTAAGTGAGGTAAATCAGACAGAGAAAAACAAACAACATAGGACATCACCTATATGTGTAATCTTAAAAATGATATGAAAGAACTTATTTTAAAAACGGGAAAAGATTCACAGATATAGGAAACAAACTAGAAGTTACCAAAGGGGAGGGCAGAGAGTCAAATTAACAGATGCAAATTACTATATATAAACCAGGTAAGCAACAAGGATGTGCCATAGAGCATAGAAAATTACACCCATTATCTTGTAATAAGCTATAATGGAGTATAATCTGCAAAAATAATGAATCACTACGCTGTACACACAAAACTGACACAATGTTATAAATCAACTATAATTCAATTTTTAAAAACCACTTAAATGATACAATATTTAAAAATTTAATATTAAAAAAACAAAAAAATGAACAAAAACCCTCATGGGGATCCTTTGAAAAGCTACCTTTGCAACATGGCCCTCAAAATCAGAAAGTGTGCAGACTCACAGCACACAACTGCTCTTTCTCTTAAAGTCAGCTGGTCTCTGGCTTTCCATTCCACATCTACTGTTTTACTGGAGGCCCACTGAGCCCACCTACCCAGGAAAGCCTCTGACTTTGTTCCTCACTCACTGACGTCAAAAAAAAAAAATGTTTCTAGACTTAGGTTGATGCTAGAAACTTTCTCAAAATTTCCGAAGGCACACAGAGTGTTTCCCACCATGATACCTATGATGGGACCTCATGGAGGACTCCAAATACAAGACTTCAAAAATGGTCCACATCTAAAGCTATATATATATATATATATATATATATCTCCATCCCTGCCTCATAGAGTTGGGAGGATTCGCTGGGATGATGCATGCAGAATGCCTGGCACCAGGTCTAGGAGGAAGGAGGCCCTTGTCAGTGAGGCTGTAATTCCCATCAGGAATCACAGAAGCAGGGAGAGTGCCCATTCCCCCCTGAACATAGCATGTACAGGATTTGAGGAACTTCCACTGGTCTTGCTTGGAGGAATCACCTTACGTCTTGTCTTTCTCACAGGGGACCTGCCAATATCGGAAAGTAGCTAGACATTCCTCAGCAAAGAAAGGATAGTCATAAGTAACCTCTATAGCAAGCCCTCAAATTCCATGGAAGTCTCCAAAGAAATTCCCTGAAAGACAAAAAGCCCAGTGATGTAAAGTTTTATCTCTGTGTGGTCATCAAACTTCTGGTTGTCTGCTTCATCCCCAAAGGAGTTATCTCATTTGCACATCCCTTAAAGGAAAAGATAACATGTTTGTACACAACCAACATCAAGTCACTCCTGGCCTGTAAGGAGACCCACACCCTCATCCATCTCCAGTTCATTCAGAGGCCATTTTGTGGAGCTGTGGTAATATTTAAACTACATCTGAAATATACTGATCAGTGTGTGCTTGGAGATTCCATTAAACGCCCCCCCATTTTTCCTGATATGATATTATAGTGGTATACCTTAATGAATTATGGTATATTTTGCTTTTTAAAAAATTCAACGATAAATACATGGAGGAATTTAAGGAATGCTATTTTAATTCATTTTGAACTTTTAAAAATCTATCAACGAATTCTGGAAGGATCTTCCTTTAATATCCTGATGCTTTTCAGTTCTATCCATCAAGTAGAAAGTGGACAGCCTCTATGTTGCTACCTACTACATTCTCCATTAAGCCAGGAGTATGTGCCTGAAACATGATCTGCTTCTAGATGCCAAGCATCTTCTGTAGAGCATGGTTGTTGCTCCCTGGCAAAAACTCCAGAAACAGAGTCATACTTTCTGATACTAAAAATGCTCCTTAGGCAAAAAAGATGTGTGAACTGGCCTCCCCTTTTTAGTCCATGTCAGCAGCTCTAACCTGCACTCTTAACTAGAATCCTCAACTCCCACACTCTCAGCCTCTCCAAAACTGTTCTCCACCCAGCAGCCAGCACGGCCTCTAAAAATGTTCACGTCACATCATACCTATGGTCTAGATACTGTCAGCTTCCCAATCACCACGGTTATTGAAGGCCCAAGACTGTTCTCACCTCCTCTAATACCCTCTCAGTTGTAATGGATGTTTTTCTGTCCTCACTTCACAACAGTTAGAAGATACACACACACACACACACACACACATATATATATATATAATCTTGTTATATATATATATAGAGAGAGAGAGAAAAATGACCTTATACATAATAGGATATTATATGCATCTTATTTTATATCTATAACTTTGCTATAACTTTTACTAATGTTTTGAATTGAGAAACTATGGAAGGGACATGTTCTGACATTGGAGCCATGAAAAGAAAAAAAAGGTCCCTTCTGGAAGATCATTAACTAAAAGGAAGATGTTGAAATATGTTCTCAGAGAGCCTAAGCACCTATGCTTTTTTCTTCCTCTACTCTCAACAAGAATCAGTTTAGAACATGGAAATTACCTATGTTCTCCACCTTCAGAGTGTTCATGAAGCTCCCAAGGGAGATGCGGGTGAGTGGGAGTAGGGAGCTTGCTGGGGCTCCTGCCTTGGTGACCCTGGCACATCCAGGCTGGCCCTCCTAGATGGTCTGGCCCAGATCCTCACTTTCTAACTGAGGACACTGAGGCCCACTGAGTCCTGTAAGAAGGACTGTGCAGAGTCTGAGGGCTAGAGCTTGCTGTGCCCAGATGGCAAACCTGGGCCAGGCTGCCTCCACTTTATCATATCAATATGTATTTTGCCCCCACAAAAAAGTTGCTTTGAAACAGAAGGTGAACAGACTTCTGAAGCTCTTCCTAAATCCCCGATAAATAGAAAGATAGACTTAAACGTGAGCGTGTCAATAAGTACATTAAATGAAAATAGTCTAAAAACCTCAATTCAAAGATAAGAATTGTCAGACTGGAGAAATAAAGCAAGGCTGACATCTACTCTTTTCTACAAGGAAGACATTTAAAGAAAGATGAAGAACATTTAAAAGTTAAAGAATGAAAAACTAGATAGCCTGCAAATTCATTAGAATTTCCTATGATTACATAGAAAAGATGAAATGACTATATTCATATTAGATGATGTAGACTGCACACCAAGGAATACTACCAGAGATAAAGACTAAGATTCCATAACAATAAAAGACCCGATTTAAGAAGACATAATAGAAAACAATTTCATTTACAATAGCATCAAAAAGAATAAAAATACTGAGAAACTTAACCAAGGAGGTCCCCCTTCCCACGTACCTGTCTTATGCTTCTCTTTCCCGTGGCTATTACTGACTATGTTCTTTTATAATAAACTTATAATCTAGCTTAAAAGAAAACAAAAGAAAGAATAGAAGGACATGTTCCTGGGACATCTGCAAGAGGGAACACTCTGGTTCAAGTTGACCAGAGAGTTCCTGGCTCTGTGCCATGGACACCATGGTGTGTGCATGCCCATGCTTCGCAAAGCGGTCAAGCATATGGGGGAGTTACAAGTGAGTGGAGCTTCATGTAGCAGGATGGGTCACCATCACAATTTCCCAAGGCCAATCTTTCTTTTTTTCCTTTTTTTTATTTAAAGTGCACCTTTGTTTTAAAAAATAAAAGCCAGCTAGTTTTACTTGTTTTTTTTCTCTCATTTGCTTGTATTTATTTGTTTTTTACAAAAAAAAAAATGAAAGAAAAGAAAAGGACCTCTGGCAAAAGCTGCTTCCCAAACTATAAGCAGTTCTTCAGGAAGTTCTTAGGTAAGGAAATAAATATGCTGGCCACAAGAACCCTCCCATTCCAGTGCATTCCAGTCACTGCCTTGGACCCTTATGGTCGCCCTCTGCACTGGACTGTGACAATGCTTCTTTAACTGTCCTATCTTTCTCTGGCCTTTCCAGCCATCCAAACCAGTGGCAGGGGCTGGCGGGGAGAAGTGGGGGCTTCCCTTAGCTTGACAAGTACTGGACTTGATAGATGTTAGTTCATCTTTGCCTCCCCAAACTGGATCCCCAAACTGGAAAGGCCACCTCCTTTCCAGCTTCCTATCTGCTGCCTCCTGCAGTGGTGCCATCTCTGTCCTGGTCAGGCCACTTTCCTCACTTGCTCAAGTCTTCTCCCTCTGACCCTCTTTCATGCCACCACTATCATCTGGCAACTCCAGAGGACAGGGGTCATATGGGAATTTTCAGCATGGTGCAAGAACAGGATAGGGTGGGGTGCAGGGGTGAGTTGAATGTATGATTTGATGCTGCTGCTGCTAAGTCACTTCAGTCGTGTCCGACTCTGGGCAACCCCATAGACGGCAGCCCAACAGGCTCCCCAGTCCCTGGGACTCTCCAGGCAAGAACACCAGAGTGGGTTGCCATTTCCTTCTCCAATGCATGAAAGTGAAAAGTGAAAGTGAAGTCGCTCAGGATGCTACAGTAAGTCAAATAAATTTCTCCTCCAAGCAGCTTCAGCATCCCACCTTTCATATTTCCAAAACACCCAAATAGTCTTGCACAACCCTGAGACTGAGAGCCTTCTTAAATTCTGTGTCCTAGGCACCTCCCTTGCCTTACCCTACTTAATTCCAGCCTTGTTGGTCTCTCCTTTTTTATGAGAGACCTCAGTCAAGTTGGGCCATCACTGACCTGTTTCATCTTTTCAAGGTGGTCAATATAAGCCCCTAGAGTTAACTTCCCCTCCCCAAGTAAAGAGCCATGGGACTCCACCCCTCTCTGTTGTAAGGCAGTTACTAGCCATCTTGGAACAGCTAAAACCAAAAGCATAGGCTTCGGGTGCAGAACCTAATGACTGTGTGAGTGAGGCAAGCTTTTGCCTCCGTTCATCCTTTTTTCTGCATTCATCTAATTATTTGTAGCTTCTGTTGCTATGGAAAGAAAACACCACTTCCATGACAACTGTAGCAACTTAAGGTGCACAGCTTGTCTCAGACCATGAAGCTTCAAAAATACAGAAACGTGAAGGGGTTTCATGTCCCCCTTCCCCCGCCACCTTTTAAAACATCAACCAAATGTTCTTCTCTCCAGAAAAGTCATCAGAGTATTCTCCACTTTCTCTGTGTTACCTGTCATGAAAAACCAGAGGACCTTAACAGGGAATACTCAAGGGCTGAATTCAAAGGAAATTTTAGTAAACCTTCAATTTTTTAAAGGTTGGTAAGACTTAAAAAAACAAATAAATGGAGATTTACTGTGTACCTGTTCTGCACCAGATGTGTGTAGATTTTTTCACATACATTTAACATGAGTGTGGTTCAACGTCTTTTTTACAGAAAGGAGAAACAGGCCCAGGAAAGATAAACAACTAGTCCCAAGAGACAGAGCTGAATTTCAAACCCAGAGTGGACTGTCTTCACCTCACTTCAGCTCAGTTCAGTCGCTCAGTCGTGTCCTACTCTTTGTGACCCCATGAATCGCGGCACGCCAGCCCTCCCTGTCCATCACCAACTCCCAGAGTCCACCCAAACCCATGTCCATCGAGTCGGTGGTGCCATCCAGCCATCTCATCATCTGTCATCACCTTCTCTTCCTGTCCTCAATCTTTCCCAGCATCAGGGTCTTTTCCAATGAGTCAGCTCTTCGCATCAGGTGGCCAAAGTATTGGAGTTTCAGCTTCAGCATCAGTCCTTCCAAAGAACACCCAAGACTGATCTTCTTCAGAATGGACTGGTTGGATCTCCTTGCAGTCCAAGGGACTCTCAAGAGTCTTCTCCAATACCACAGTTCAAAAGCATCAATTCTTCCGCACTCAGCCTTCTTCACAGTCCAACTCTCACATCCATACATGACCACTGGAAAAACCATAGCCTTGACTAGACAGACCTTTGTTGGCAAAGTAATGTCTCTGCTTTTCAATATGCTGTCTAGGTTGATCATAACTTTCCTTCCAAGGACTAAGCGTCTTTTAATTTCATGGCTGCAATCACCATCTGCAGTGATTTTGGAGCCCCCAAAAGTAAAGTCAGCCACTGTTTCCACTGTTTTCCCATCTATTTGCCATGAAGTGATGGGACTGGATGCCATGATCTTAGTTTTATGAATGTTGAGCCTTTAAGCCAACTTTTTCACTCTCCTCTTTCACCTTCATCAAGAGGCTCTTTAGTTCTTCTTCACTTTCTGCCATAAGGGTGGTGTCATCTGCATATCTGAAGTTACTGATATTTCTCCTGGCAATCTTGACTCCAGCCTCTGCTTCCTCCAGCCCAGCGTTTCTCATGATGTACTCTGCATAGAAGTTAAATAAGCAGAGTAACAACATACAGCCTTGACGTACTCCTTTTCCTATTTGGAACCAGTCTGTTTTTCCATGTCTAATTCTAACTGTTGCTTCCTTACCTGCATACAGATTTCTCAAGAGGCAGGTCAGGTGGCCTGGTATTCCCATCTCTTTCAGAATTTTCCACAGTTTATTGTGATCCACACAGTCAAAGGCTTTGGCATAGTCAATAAAGCAGAAATAGATGTTTTCTGGAACTCTTTTGCTTTTTCGATGATCCAATGGATGTTGGCAATTTGATCTCTGGTTCCTCTGCCTTTTCTAAAACCAGCTTGAACATCTGGAAGTTCACAGTTCACGTATTGCTGAAGCCTGGGCTTGGAGAATTTTAAGCATCACTGTGTGAGATAAGTGCAATTGTGTGGTAGTTTGAGCATTCTTTTATTGGGCCATAAAAACGAGTGAAGTACTAATTGATGATACAAAACGGATGAAGCTTGAAAACATTATACTAAGTGAAATCAGGTGCTCACAAAATAAAATATACTGTATAACTCCACTTGTATGAGATACTTAGAGTAGTCGAATTTAAATAGACAGAAAGTAGAATGAATGGTGGGCTGGTTGCCAGAGGTTAGAAAAAAGAGGGAACAGAAAATTGTTGATTATGGGCTTCAGTTTTGCAGAATTTAGTGAGTTCTAGAGATTGGTTCCAGAGAAGGTGATGGCATCCCACTCCAGTACTCTTGCCTGGAAAATCCCATGGACGGAGGAGCCTGGTAGGCTGCAGTCCATGGGGTCGCTAAGAGTCGGACACGACTGAGCGACTTCACTTTCACTTTTCACTTTCATGCATTGGAGAAGGAAATGGCACCCCACTCCAGTGTTCTTGCCTGGAGAATCCCAGGGAGGGGGGAGCCTGGTGGGCTGCCATCTATGGGGTCGCACAGAGTCGGACACGACTGAAGTGACATAGCAGCAGCAGCAAAGATTGATTCAGCTGGTAAAGAATCCACCTGCAATGCGTGAGACCTGGGTTCAAACCCTGGGTTGGGAAGATGGCCTGGAGAAGGGAAAGGCCTCCCACTCCAGTATTCTGGCCTGGAGAATTCCATGGACTACATAGTCCATGGGATCGCAAACAGTCAGACACGACTGAACAACTTTCACCAGAGATTAGTTACACAACAATATGAATGTACTTCTACATTAGTGAAGTGTACACTTAAAATGGTTAAAATTTTTATGTTATGTGTATTTAACCACAATAAAAATAGATTCCACTTATAATGAACTGTCTAGAATATGCAAACCAATATAGACAGAAAATAGATTAGTGGTGCCAGGATCTGAGGGAAGGGAAATGGGGAATAACTGTTAATGGGTAAGGGGTTTCTTTGGGAGTGGACCAAAATGTTCTAGGATTACATAATGGTGGTATTTGTACAACGTTGTGAATACTCTGAAAAACCATTAAAGTGTACTCTTCTAAAGGGTATACTTTAGAATAAGTGAATTATAGATCAATTACAAATTTGCTACAATAAAATAGATGTCCAGGAGTGGGAGCTGGTGTGTATGGCAGACCTGAAAGTGAGAAGAGGGTAGGAAGTTGGTAATTACACCCAACTACAAAGATACCATATTTTGCTTGCACACAGCCATGAGCCACAGTTGGCTTGTACCAAAAGTGGGCTTCATTCATCTGGAGATCAAATATTTGAGCAAAATATATATACATCCTTATGATTACTTTAAACATGACACAAAATCACTATAAAACACAGTTGATAGTATTTGTAATGGCTAACTAGAGGATACAAATATAATTATAATATAAATATATGCTAGTACTCTATTTGAAATCATCTGAAGGTACTTTTATACTCTAACCCCATGTCTTTCAAACAAGACCCACTTCATTCTCATTATTTGTGTTGGATAATAAAAATCTCTGTGGACTACTAATGAGATGCTAGGGTAAATTAACAATAAGCATCATTTAATTAAGCTATTTGAGAATATCTGGTTGCTACTGGATTATTTAGAACTGCCTCAAAGGCCTTGATTTATAGCAATTTATAGCACAAGTTCCTAGTTCCCTCATGGGGCAAGGAATGGCCACAAACTTTTTATAATTAAAAAGAATGAAAAAGAGTGAGGAGGTTCTTGGACATTGAACTGAGCCTTCAACTCTACAAGGAGCCTTTCCTTGGGACTCATGGCACACTGGAGTGGATATTCTTCACAGTGTGCCTAATTCTTCCCCAAAGGTGTGCTGCTCCTGCTGCTAAGTCGCTTCAGTCGTGTCCGAGTCTGTACAACCCCATAGACAGCAGCCCATTAGGCTCCTCTGTCCCTGGGATTCTCCAGGCAAGAACACTGGAGTGGGCTGCCATTTCCTTCTCCAATGCATGAAAGTGAAAAGTGAAAGTGAAATCGCTCAGTCGTGCCCGACTCTTAGTGACCCCAAGGACTGCAGCCTACCAGGCTCCTCCGTCCATGGGATTTCCAGGCAAGAATACTGGAGTAGGTTGCCATTGCCTTCTCCGAAAGCATTGCTAGAGACTATCAAATTGAAGTAGACCATGGAATAGAATAATAGGGAGAACAAGGCACAAATAGAATCATAGGATACAGTAAAAGTGACACCACAGTTTATGGGAAAGGATAGATTATTTGGTAGATGATGCTGGGAAAATCATCTCATTATGGGCAGAAAAATCAAACTAGATTCCCATCTAACAACCTCTATGAAGGATAATCTCAGATTGTTTCAAGAATAATTATTTTTAAAAAGTAATTAAATAAAAAAAGATATTATAAAAAAATTTTTATCTTGGAGGAGAGAAGGATTTCTTAAATAAGATTCATAAAACCAAAGATATGAGGTGAAAATTAATTGATTATATTAAAATTAATGATTTCTGCTTAATGAAAGACACCATGGACAAAATTAAAGGCAGATAATAGAATGACATAAAATATTTGCAATATTTAGAACAAACAAAGACTAATATTTTAAAAGCATTACAAAAAAGACAGGAAGTTTAATAGAAAATGGGCAAAGGATAAAGGAACAGGGCATTTTTAAGGATAAAGGAACAGGGCATTTTTAAAAGAAGAAACTCTAAAAGTGTACGTAGAAAAAGTTCCTACTAATTGATTAATGCAAATTAAAATATCTATGTGATATCACCTGTTGGCCTAGAAAAATTAGAAAGCTAAAGATTACCAAGTGTTGACAACATTGAGAAACTTTGAAATCTTCATGTTTTGCTGTGGGAATACAGAACAGGGCCAACCATTTGGAGAGCAGTCAAGTATTACTCAATTAAATTAAGTATACACAATGGCCCAGCAATTTTCCTTTTATAGATATGTTTTTATGTATTTATATGGTGTATGTATATATGTGTGCATACATATGTATATAAAATCTCAACTTGTGCACACATAGCAGCATTATTCATGTCAGTCTAAATCTAAATGTCCATTAACTGATGAATGAACTTTTTAAATGCACTTTATCCATACAATGTAATATTATTTAGCCATGAAATGAAGTATTGATTCCTGCTACAATGTGGATGAACCTTGAAAACATTATGCTAAATTAAATAAGCCAGACACGAAAAGACAAATGTTGCATGATTCTATTTAAATGAGATATCTAGCACAGACAAATCAACAGAGACAGAGAACAGACTTATGGACACAGGGACTTATGGAAGGAGAGGGAAGGATGTATGGAGAAAGTAACATGGAAACTTATGCTACTACATATAAAATTGATAGCCAATGGGAATTTGCTGTTTGGCTCAGGGAACTCAAACTGGGGCTCTGTAACAACTTAGAGGGGTGAGATGGGGACAGAGGTGGGAGGGAACTTCAACAGGGAGGGGACATATGTACTATGGCTGATTCATGTTGATGTTTGGCAGAAACCAACACAACATTGTAAAGCAGTTATCCTTCAACTCAAAAATAAATAAATAAAATGCACTTTAGAAAAGAAAGAAAGCAAGTTAATGGTTGCCAGGTGCCAGGAGTAGGGGGAGATAGAACTTGACGGACAATGGCTATGGAATTTTGGGGTGATAAAAATGTTGTAAACTTGGGTTGTAGTGATGGTTACACAACTCTATAAGTATACTAAAACCATGGAATTGTACAAATTCACATGGGAGAATTTGTGATATGTGAATTCTATTACAATAAATCTGTTATTTTAAAAAAGAATGCATAGTGAATTCCCTGGCAGTCCAGTGGTTAGGACATGGCACTTTCACTGCCAGGGCCTAGGTTTGATTCCTGATCAGGGAACTAAGATTCTGTCAGCCTCATGTTGTGGCCAAAAAAAAAATTTTAATTAAAAAGTGAAAGAGGAATGCATGAATCCTTGACATAGATAAATAAAAATGTAAGCAGGGCTTTGCATAGACTTGTGATGAAAATGTGCCCAGAATAGTGTTATTAATTCAACCTTTTACTCTGGTTGTACCTGCTTCCTTTTTTCCTAACTGCTAATATTCCTACATATTGTAAAATGTTTTAAACATATTATGTTCTCCTTTGACTTACTCCAGCTTACTGTGTCCCGGGTCCTTAGCTCCTATTCACGTGCTGGAGCCAGGTTGGACCTTGGTGTGAACCACACTGCAAATTCTGTAGGCCAATCAGAACCCCCTGCAGATAGAGGATATGGTAGGCAGCTTATGATTCCCACTTCCATGTATTCATGACCTGTGCAGTCCTCTGCCCTGTAAATGTAGGCTGCACATAGTACCTTGTTTCTCACAGAACATGAAAAAGTGATGGGATGACATGTCAATGACTAGATTACAAAAGACTAAGGCTTGTGAATTTCATCTTGCTAGTTCTCTGTTTTTCTCTTTGTCATCGTGACTATCTCCAGCCTACTTGCTTGCTTGCTGCCATGTTGTGAGATGCTTTATGGAGAGGAACCAAGAGAAGCCTCCAGTCAACAGGTCATGAGGAGCTTGGGCCTCACTCCAACAACTTATAAGGAACTGAGTTTCGCTACCTACCCATGTGAGTGATTTTGGAAGCAGATCCTTCTTTGGTTGAGTCTTCAGATAAGACTACAGCCCCAATTAACACCATGATGGTAGCCTTGTTAGAGACTCTATAGCATAGACTGCATCTAAGCCATGCCTGGATACCTGACCCACAGAAACCATGAGCTAACAAACATATCTTTAAGCCACTAGGTTTGGGGGTAATTTGCTATGCCATAGTAGAGTAGTTGTTAACTAATCCAGAAGCTAAGTCATGTTAAACATGCTCCTTCCCTGTCACCAGAAATTTGGGACTGAGCCTCCCTTGCAGTTGGATGAGGTCATGTATCCGGCCCCATAAAAACGTCTCCATTTGGTGATTTGTTTATACAGCTCAAAACCCTCCCTTGACTTCGCAGTACCCTCAGGATAAAATCCAAAAGAAGTGCTTACTGTAGTCTATAAAATCCTCTTTGATCTAGAGGACTTCTGGACTCATCCTACTCTTCCCCTCACCCTCTTTGCTCCAACCACATTGGTGTTCTTACTGGTCACTGAATCAAACATGGTTTCACTCTAGGGGCTTCACCCTTTGCTTTCTACATTTAGAAAGTTCTTCCCACAAGACATCTGCTTAACTTATTGCCTCACTTCCTTCTGGCCTCTGATCAAATATCACTTCTTCAAAGAGTTCTTTCCCAACAACCACTAAAATAGGCCTCAATTCGCAATCTCTATGTCATTCTCCTACTTTATTCCTCGTACTAGGATTTATCACAACCTAAAATCGCATGCATTTACTTGTATATTGATCTTGTCACCTCCCTCTAGACACTCAGGTCCATGAAGGCAAGCAGTTTGTTTTCTTCATTGCTGTAACTCCAGTGCATAGAACAGTGCCTGATACCTATAGCCAGATCACAAAAATGGGTATTAGAAGAGATTAGACTCTGCCTTGGGCCCACTGGTGTAATAAACTACACTCCACTATCTACATTGTCCTTCTGAGTGAGTTTGTTTCCCAAAACGCTTGGCTATAACACTGGGGTTCATAATTTCTTCCTTTTCAAGTTGCTTTAGGTGTAGAGTTAGGTTATTTATTTGATTTTTTTCTTGTTTCTTGAGGTAAGCCTGTATTGCTATGAACCTTCCCCTTAGTACTGCTTTTACAGTGTCCCAATGGTTTTGGGTTGTTGTGTTTTCATTTTCATTCATTTATATGCATATTTTGATTTATTTTTTGATTTCTTCTGTGATTTGTTGGTTATTCAGCAGTGTGTTGTTCAGCCTCCATATGTTGGGATTTTTAATAGTTTTTCTCCCATAATTAACATCTAATCTTACCGTATTGTGGACAGAAAAGATGCTTGGAATGATTCAATTTTTTTGAACTTACTAAGGCTAGATTTATGGCCCAGGATGTGATCTATCCTGGAGAAGGTTCCATGTGTGCTTGAGAAAAGGTGAAATTCATTGTTTTGGGGTGAAATGTTCTATAGATATCAATTAGGTCTAACTGGTCTATTGTATCATTTAAAGTTTGTGTTTCCTTGTTAATTTTCTATTTAGTTGATCTATCCATAGGTGTGAGTTGGGTATTAAAGTTTCCCACTATTATTGTGTTATTGTTAATTTCCCTTTTCATCAGTTCAGTTTAGTTCAGTCACTCAGTCGTGTCCGACTCTTTGCGACCCCATGAATCACAGCATGCCAGTCCTCCCTGTCCATCACCAACTTCCAGAGTTCACTCAAACTCACATCCATCGAGTCGGTGATGCAATCCAGCCATCTCATCCTCTGTCGTCCCCTTCTCCTCCTGCCCCCAATCCCTCCCAGCATCAGAGTCTTTTCCATTGAGTCAACTCTTCACATGAGGTGACCAAAGTATTGGAGTTTCAGCTTCACCATCATTTCTTCCAAAGAACACCCAGGACTGATCTTTAGAATGGACTGGTTGGATCTGCTTGCAGTCCAAGGGACTCTCAAGAGTCTTCTCCAAAACCACAATTCAAAAGCATCAATTCTTCGGTGCTCAGCTTTCTTCACAGTCCAACTCTCATATCCATACATGACTACTGGATAAACTATAGCCTTGACTAGACCGACCTTTGTTGGCAAAGTAATGTCTCTGCTTTTGAATATGCTATCTAGTTAGCATTTGTCTTCCATATTGAGGTGCTCCTATGTTGGGTGCATATATATTTATGATTATTATATCTTCTTCTTGGATTGATCCTTTGATGATTATGTAGTGTCCATCTTTGTCTCTTTTCACAGCCTTTGTTTTAAAGTCTATTTTATCTGATATGAGTATTGCTACCCCTGCTTTCTTTTGGTCTTTATTTGCATGGACTATCTTCTTTCAGCCCTTCACTTTCAGTCTGTATGTGTCCCTTGTTTCGAGGTGGGTCTCTTGTAGACAACATATGTAGGGGTCTTGTTTTTGTATCCATTCAGCCAGTCTTTGTCTTTTGGTTGGGGCATTCAACCCATTTATGTTTAAGGTAATTATTGATAAGTATGATCCCGTTGCCATTTACTTTATTGTTTTGTGTTCAAGTTTATACACCCTTTCTGTGTTTCCTGTCTAGAGAAGATCCTTTAGCATTTGTTGGAGAGCTGGTTTGGCGGTGCTGAATTCTCTCAGCTTTTGCTTGTCTGTAAAGCTTCTGATTTCTCCTTCATATTTGAACGAGATCCTTGCTGGGTACAGTAATCTGGGCTGTAGGTTATTTTCTCTCATCACCTTAAGTATGTCCTGCCATTCCCTCCTGGCCTGAAGAGTTTCTACTGAAAGATCAGCTGTTATCCTTATGGGAATCCCCTTTTGTGTTATTTGTTGTTTTTCCCTTGCTGCTTTTAATATTTGTTTTAGTATTTTTTCTTTGTGTTTGATCTTTGTTAATTTGATTAATATGTGTCTTGGGGTGTTTCACCTTGGGTTTATCCTGTTTGGGACTCTCTGGGTTTCTTGGACTTGGGTGACTACTTCCTTCCCCATTTTAGGGAAGTTTTCAACTATTATCTCCTCAAGTATTTTCTCCTGGTCTTTCTTTTTGTCTTCTTCTTCTGGGACTCCTATGATTTGAATGTTGGGGCATTTAACATTGTCCCAGAGGTCTCTGAAGTTGTCCTCATTTCTTTTATTTCGTTTTTTGTTTTTTCCTCTCTGTTTAATTTACTTCAACCATTCTATCTTCTACCTCACTTATCTTATTTTCTGCCCCCATTATCCTACTGTTGGTTCCCTCCAGAGTGTTTTTGATCTCATTTATTGCATTATTCATTATATATTGACTCTTTTTTATTTCTTCTAGGTCCTTTTTAAACCTTTCTTGCATCTTATCGATCCTTGTCTCCAGGCTATTTATCTGTAACTCCATTTTGTTTTCAAGATTTTGGATCATTTTCACTATCATTATTTGGAATTCTTTATCAGGTGGATTCCCTATCTCTTCCTCTTTTGTTTTATTTGGTGGGCATTTATCCTGTTCCTTTGCCTGTTGGGTATTTCTCTGCCTTTTCGTCTTGTTTATATTGCTTTGTTTGGGGTGGCCTTTCTGTATTCTGGCAGTGGTGGTTCCTCTTTATTGTGGAATTTCCTCACTGTGGGTGGGGATGGACGGGTGGCTTGTCAAGGTTTTCTGGTTAGGGAAGCTTGTGTCGGTGTTCTGGTGTGTGGAGTTGGATTTCTTCTCTCGAGTGCAATGAAATGTCCAGTAATAAGTTTTGAGATGTCAATGGGTTTGTTGTGACTTTGGTCAGCCTGTATATTGAGGTTCAGGGTTATGTTCCTGTGTTGCTGGAGAATTTGCTTGGTATGTCTTGCTTTGGAGTGAAGATTTTAATAAATAAGGAAAATTAAAAGCCTCTCTTAGTATCATGTTTGAGGTATTTTCAGAAAGCAGCTAAAGCCATTTTAAAAGTTCATGTCATTCCCCATACTGAATCTTCTACTTTGACATAAGAGGAACAAGAATTTATGTACAACTTGGTTAGAGGCAAGGCAAATTTTTGGCAATTTTTTCTGTTCAAACATACTAATCAGCATTATTTCCTAATTCAACTATACAGTTTTAAATGTTTTGAATGAAATTGTACCAAATATACTTGAAAATGTTTGATTTTTTAGGATTAGCGTGCATATTATTATTTTAAATCCTGGTGTGTTTTAGACAAACCATATATTTGAGGCACAGTTTACCTGCCCCCCAAATATATGAATTAAATATATATATATATATATAATATAATCTTTATATATATCTTTTACTAACTGAAAAGCAAAAACTATACCCCAATTCATAAATTAATGCCTAGTATTATTTACTGAATATTTGTGAAACTGAGTTCCTTTTTTTCACTAATTTGTTCATAACTGTACAAATTAAGCTAATGGCTTTAATTCTCAATTCAGTTAAATTCTACAAACACATATTGTCTCTCTACTATACATAAAGCTGCATATTTTATTAGGAACATTTCATCAGAAATATTTCAGCAACAGTATTTCAGAGTTATTTCCTCAGGGAAATACATAGCTTGCCAAGATTATAATTGCCACTTTACATACAATTATGTTTAGGTTGCTGGAGTTATTTACCTATCAATCAAATGAAACTCCCCATTCTTCAACCTCTCTGTTATCCCCCATCTCACTCTCCAATTTCTAGTCAAAAGAATCTGTTTTTAAAATTGGAAGGAGCATCATTTTTTTTCTAGATATTTGATATAACTTTATTTTGTGTCCACATTCTCAACTTCCTTTAAATCTATTTGTTTCACCTCCTTAATTAAAATCCTGATCAATTTTATCTACCACTGATTTTTGCTCTTCTCTGACGTTTTAAAAATTGAAGTGTAGTTGATTTATGTGCTTCCACTATGGCTCACTGGTAAAGAATCTGCCTGCAGGCTGCGCGCCTAGAGGGATCAGGGAGGCTCCATATTTATAGGGAGGTTTGTGGAAGCAATAAGGGAACTGTTAATCAGGCGGGATGTTTTGGGTATTCTTTAGTTGAGATGGCGTTTGTAGTTGGGCAGGGGGTGGGCTGCCGCCTATGGGGTCGCACAGAGTCGGACACAACTGAAGCGACTTAGCAGCAGCAGCAGGGGGTGATAAGTCTTCTGGGCAGGTGTAGGGAGTGGAAGGTTTCTGGACAGGAGGTGATAAGTCTTCTGGGCAGGTGTAGGGGGTGGAAGGTTTCTGGACAGGGGGTGATAAGTCCCAGATAGATGCAACCAGCATGGAGCATCAGGGCGTGACCTAAAGTTCTGTTTTGTTTTCTCCAAAGTTAGATGATTCAGCAAGGGCCTTTGAGGCTGTTGTTTTCTTTTCTAGGCCCAAAAGACTCCTTCATTCCAGACCCTGAAATCATAAAAAAAAATGGGGAAAAGGGCGCCGTATCTCTCTGGCTACTTCCTGCTGGATAGGGGTGACGATATGGGGGCTGGAATGGAGGATCGTCCTAGGGCCCAGGGTCTCCTTCTTCTGAGCTTGGGGTGAGGCTTTCGAGAAGAATGGTCTTGACCTAATCTTGAGAGATGGCCCAAATCCGTTCTTGGAGAAACCTTTGAAAGAGATTGAAGAGACAGGGTCCAAATAAGAGGAATAGAATGATAAGTACCAGTGGTCCCAGGAAAGGGAACAACCAAGGGAAGACCTGTTGGAACAGGTTTGGAAGACTGTAAAGGTTTTGTAACTCTCTTCTGCGGTGTTCAATTCTGTTTCTAAGTCCTTTGACTCTGCCCTGGACTATGCCTGTTTCTTTAGCAAAATAGCAGCAGTCCTCTCCTAGGAAAAGGCAGGTCCCTCCCTTTTCTGCGGTGAGAAGGTCCAGGGCTCACCTATTTTGTAGGGCCACAGAAGCTAATGAGTTAATTTGTCTTTGGATTGAAACAAAGGACTCCACTACCTGCTCCATGTCTTCATTAAGTTCTTGGGACAGCTTGTAGCAGAAATGGGCAGAGGTCGAGATGCCCCCAATCCCAGTGCCTAGGACTGCTGCTATGCCAGTCCCAATCAGGAGGGGGGCTATGACAGCTCATCTTTTCCTTTGGGAAAATTCCCCTTGGGTATAGACTATTTGTTCTACCTCTTCTTCTTTGAGGAATGTTAGGCCCGGGGTCAGGAAGACCAAGATGCAAGGTCCAGAGGGGTCCAAGGAGAGACATGAATATGCATAGGTCCCACAGAGAATGAAGATTCCCAGATTGGTACAATTATTTGTGCTGTTCCAGAGAACCCAAGTGGAACAGGAGGAGGGAGTGGAGTTTGTAAGACCAGTGTAGTTGGGACTCGAGTAGTTAATACAAGTTAGGTTTGAAGAGGCTGAGAGAAGAACATTGTCAGAGACTGGCCCAATGAGTTGTGTAGTTTTTGTTAGGAAGGGGAGGTATAGTTGCCCTGTATCAGCCAGGTTGAAGGTAAAGGAATTGCTATGTGTGGTGAGAGAGACAGTGACATGCATATCCAACACTGGGATGTGTGTTGTGTGTACTGGAAAGATTGGAAGGAAGAGTTGAGAAGGCGGGTAAGGTGTTGGTTGCCAGAGGGAGGTTTTAGGAGAGGCCGTAATTGAATGGAAAGGAGGTCTAGGCATTTATAAGGCTCAAGGGTTGCCTGTAACCAGGAAATTATGTTCTTTATGACTTGTTCTTGTTTCTTTTCCCGATTTTGATCTAGTACCCCGCCCCCATCTGAGTACCCCCAGTGGGTAATGGGATAGAAACATATGTTTCTTCCATTTGGTTTATGGCAGGTACTCATGAAACTCCCTCTCTTTTGTACTTTAACAGTGAGTAGGGATTTGGACTTCCCACCCTCGAGGTTCATGGTGCATGGTTTTGGAGCTGTATTATAACATGAGGAATGTCCATAAGAATAAATGTCAGAACAGGGGCAGGGAGTAGCCAGAAGGCTGGGGAGTGCAGCAAGGATAAGGAACAGAGGAGTCATGGGGCTGTTAGTTGGGCACTGCAGAGGAAATAGCACCCTAAGAGTAGAATACATCTAGCAACGTAGGCGATACCCACTGAAAGACGAAGGATAGGTGGCCAGTCCTGAGGGGAGACAGTTACTAGGCCTATAGCAAAGATTAAGATTAAGAGTGTTATTATAGTTAGAGAGACAGGGAGAGGCCAGTCAAATGAAGTCACTCAGTCCTGTCCGACTCTTTGCGACCCCATGGATGGTAGCCTACCAGGCTTCTCTGTCCATGGAATTTTCCAGGCAAGAATACTGGAGTGGGTTGCCATTTCCTTCTCCAGGAGATCTTCCCAACCCAGGGATTGAACCCAGGTCTCCTGCATTGTAGGCAGACGCTTTACCATCTGAGCCACCAGGGAAGTCAGGGCAAGGGGAAAAAGGCCCCAAGTTGGTGGTTGTTTGAATCTGAGGAGGAACAGTGTTTATTAGGATGTAGAATGATGTAGAGAATGAGAGTAAGAAATCAATTTCGTCTGGAATCAGGTTGTAGAAGGTTTCCTGGAGCCACAGTTGAGACACCAGTGTAGTCAGGTCTTTGAAGGAGGTTCCTATCGGGGCACTGGTCCAGAGGTCTTGTAGTAGTTGGGTCAGGAACAGTTGCAGGTTGAAGAAAGTCCGGGTCCTTCAGTGTCTTCTTGGATGGTTGACAGAGGTTGTCACCAGGTGAATTTTAAGGAGGTAGGTCCTGTGAGGGAGACCTGATAGGTGTCATTTAAGGAGGGCAATGCAGGATCGGAGGTGACCCCTTTTAGGCGAGAGAGGTGTACCCAGGAGGTGACCTTCTCGAGTTTAGCTGCAGTTGGGGTAAGGAGGATGATTTTGAATGGTCCCTGCCACTTTGGGGTTAGGTCACCCTAAGAATTATCAGACAGATAGACCATGTCCCCATTTAGGGGGCAGGGAGGCTTGGGGGTCAGGGGCAGGCAAGTTGTGGTTGACGTATTTCCAGAGGGTATTGCAGAGTTCCGCCAGCAGAGGGGAGTGTAAGAAGCTTGGTATGGGAGGAGGTTCAGGGGGGAGTCCAGGAGGGAGCATGGGCTTTCTATCAGATATGATCATTTGCTCAGTCGTGTCCAACTCTTTGCGACTCCATGAATCACAGCACGCCAGGCCTCCCTGTCCATCACCAACTCCTGGAGTTCACCCAGACTCATGTCCATCGAGTCAGTGATGCCATCCAGCCATCTCATCCTCTGTCGTCCCCTTCTCCTCTTGCCCCCAATTCCTCCCAGCATCAGAGTCTTTTCCAATGAGTCAACTCTTCACATGAGGTGGCCAAAGTACTGGAGTTTCAGCTTTAGCATCATTCCTCCCAAGGAAATCCCAGGGCTGATCTCCTTTAGAATGGACTGGTTGGACCTCCTTGCAGTCCAAGGGACTCTCAAGAGTCTTCTCCAACACCACAGTTCAAAAGCATCAATTCTTTGGCGCTCAGCCTTCTTCACAGTCCAACTCTCACATCCATACATGACACAGGAAAAACCATAGCCTTGACTAGACGGACCTTTGTTGGCAAAGTAATGTCTCTGCTCTTGAATATGATATCTAGGTACATCACCTCAAAGGGGCTCAGCCCCAGGGGCTTTCTGGGCAAAGCCCATATTCTGAGGAGAACAATTGGCAAAAGTATCCAGATGTACTTCGAGGGTTAGTTTGGTAAGGGTTTCCTTGATTATTCTCTTCATCCTTTCTGCCTTTCCTGAGGACTGGGGACAGTATGTAATGTGAAATTTCCAGGGTATCTGTAAGAATTGGACAAGTTGTTGGGTGACCTTGGATGTAAATTTCGGGCCATTATCAGATTGTAGGGATGAAGGCAGGCCAAACCTGGGGATAATTTCTGTGAGGAGGATTTGGGCCACAGCGTGGGCCCTTTTGTTTGTAGTGGAAATGCTTCTACCCATCCCAAAAAGATGTCCACAAGGACCAGGAGGTATCTGACTCTCCGGGGGCATATGAGTAAAGTCTATCTGCCAATCCTGTGCTGGAAGGCTGCCTCGCATTTGATGGGTTGGAAAGGATGTCGGTTTAAGGTTGGAATTGGGGTTAGTACATTGACATGTTTGACAGGAGCGGGTAAGGTTATCTAAATATTGTTGGTCAGCATTGGATATGTGGAAGTGGTTATGGAGGAACTGTTGGAGTGTCTTGGATGAGGGATGGAAAAGTGATTTTAGATAAGAGAGGATTTCTCTGGTGGTGGGAGGGTCAGATGGAGTCAGAGCTAAGATGACAGGGGACTGGAGGGAAGGATGGGACAGTGCTATCTCCTTTGCCTTCTGGTCTGCAGCATTGTTGTAGGCTGATATGAGACTTCCCTTTTGATGTCCCCTACAGTGGAGGATGGCGGCTTTGTTTGGTAAGAGTGCTGCCTCTAGAAGTTTGTGGATTGGGTCTAAATTGATAATGGGTGAATCCCTTTTGGGTTAGGAAACCTCTTTCTCTCCATATTAGGATGTTTGAGTGAAGTATGTTATAGGCATATTTGGAGTCTGTGTGGATGTTAACCCTTAGATTTTTAGCCAGAGTTAAAGCTCTGGTGAGAGCTATCAGTTCTGCCTGTTGGGAGGTGGTGTGAGGTGGCAGAGGTGAAGCTTCAGTTGTCTGGATTTTGTGATTGTGACAAAGGTCCCCTGGATGATGGCATATCCTGCCGCAAAGGGTGGGGATTTTTGAGAGCTGCCATCAACGAACCAGTGTGGGATGTCTGGGTCTAGGATGGGCTGATCTGTTAAATTTTGGAAGGGGTTTTGGGTAAGATCTACTGTTAGGCTGCAGCTACGTAGGAGGGAATCTGTTGTAGAGGACATGGGTAATAAGCTGGCGGGGTTAAGGGGAGAGCAGGGGGAGAATGAGAGCTGAGGGTCGAGGAGAAAGGCATGTAGGACCTGTACCCTGGAAGGCGGAAGGGAGAGAAAAGCCTGATGTGATAGTTAAGTCTTGGAAGGTGTGTGGAGAACAGACTGTTCAAGAGGCATGCCTAGAGTTTATTTGCTTCAGGTACGAGGGCTGCGATAGCAGCCATGGCCTGTATACAGGGAGGCCACCCCTTGGTCACCATGTCAAGCTGTTTTGATAGATAGGCTATGGGAGCCCAGGTGTCTCCAGCCCGCTGACAGAAGTCCCAGGGCCTGTCCTTGGTTAGAATGTGCAAAGAGAAAGAATGGTCTGGTGTGATCCGGCAGGTGGAGAGTTGGCAGTCGGAGGAGGCTCTGAGTGAGCTGGCGAAGAGGATTGGCCAGCAAGGAGGGTTTAAAGAGGGGGTCATTCAGACATCCTTTAGTTGCCTCATAGAGCGGCTTTGCAATGAGGGCGAAGTTAGGGATCCAGATATGGAAAAAGTTTAGAAGGCCGAGGATTGACAGGAGCTCCCTTTTCGTTTTTGGAAGTGGAGAGTTAATTAAGGCCTGGATTCTATCTGGGGGAATAGTTCTTTGTTGATGGGACATGTAGAGCCCCAGGTAGGTGACGTTTGTCTGGGCTATTTGGGCCTTAGATTGGGATACCCGATAACCCCAGGATCCCAGGGCCCCAAGGAGTTTGGCAGTATGTTGGAGGCAGAGTTTTCGAGTTGGGCTACAAAGGAGGAGGTCATCTACATATTGCAGGAGATGACTCGGGGCTAGGTCAAGTGTCTGTAGGTCCTTTTGTAAAGCCTGTCCAAAAAAGTGGGGACTGTCTCTGAACCCCTGGGGGAGAACTGTCCATGTTAGTTGTTGGGAAATGTGAGTCTCGGGGTCTTGCCAGATGAAGGCAAGAGGGGGTGGAGAGGGATGGTGAAAAAGGCATCTTTGAGATCTAATACCGTGAAGTGGGTTGCAGTCGGAGGAATGGCAGACAGAAGGGTGTAAGGGTTAGGGACTACTGGGAATGTCGATGTGACGGCCTCCTTGAATTTTCACAGATCCTGGACCAGTCTCCAAGAATTTGGTCCCTTCCTTACTGCCAGAAGAGGGGTGTTGTGTGGTGAATGGGTAGGAATTAAGATAGAGGCTTGAAGAAGACGGTCTATGATAGGCTTAAGTCCCTTGTGGGCATCCGGGGTGAGAGAGTACTGTTGTTGGGTGATTATAGTCGAGGGGTCTTTTAGGGTAATGTGGGCTGGGGGATGATGTTTGGCTATGGATGGTTGATCAGTGTCCCAGACTTGGGGGTCTAAGGCAGGTAGATCCAAGGGAAGGTCAGGGGTGAGGGATAGGGACCACCCAGGTGCCATCTGCATGCAGAATGTAGAGACTATATCGAGGGTGGGTATGGTAATAAAGACCCCCAATTTGGATAACAAATCTCTCCCTAGGAGTGCCATTGGGCACCGAGGCATTATGAGGAATGAATGTATAAGGGTCGATTTTCCAAACTGACAAAGTAATGGAGGGCTGATTTTTGGCCTTAGGGGAAATCCAGAGACCACCCCCCCCTTGATTGTGAGTTCTGAGTCTTGAGTAGGAAGTTAAGAGAGAGAAAGTGGCTCCAGTGTCTACTATAAAAGAGGTCCTTTTTCTGGCCACTACCCCATCTACCCTAAGTTCCGAGCTTGTGTTCGGGACACGGGCCAGGGGGCTGGAACCCGGGCCCCATCATTGGAACAACTCTCGTAGGGTTGGGCTGGGGTTCTGGGAAGAAGTGGGGATTTCCCCAGAGGCACCAGGGCATCCCTTTGGACATTCCACTCTCCAGGTCTGGGAGGTGGGGACCTTCCCAGGGGTGCCAGGGCGTCCATGGGGACAGTCCATCATCCAGTGTCCCCATTGGCCACAGGTTGGGCATGCTTATGTGCAGGGCCGTGGGTTGGGGCATGCCTTTGCCCAGTGTCCTGACTGGTTACATCAGAAGCAGGATCCGGGGGCGGGGGTGGGTCTTAAGCCCCATTCTGGGATGACTTGGGCCAGGCTGATCTCTTCCCTTAATTGCTGACACCAAAAAGGCATATTTAGCTTTTCTCTCAGGTTCTTTTTCTCTCTTAGCCTCCTCCTCTCTATTATTGAACACCTTGAAGGCTACTTCTAGAAGGTCTCTTTGGGGGGGGGGGGCGGTCTCAGGGCCCTTTTCTAGTTGTCGAAGCTTGTGTCTGATGTCAGGGGCGGACTGGCTGATGAATTGAACGTGAAGGTCGAGTAACCCAGCAGGGGCAGTGATATGTAGGTTGGTATACTTCTGGACTGCCTCTGTGAGGTGTGCCAAGAATAAGGCAGGATTTTCGTCTGCCCCTTGGGTGATTTCTCTGACTTTATCATAAGTGACATGGATATGAGTATTTTTCTGCATTCCTGCTAGAATTCAGGTAATCATATGATTGAGTCTCCTGATACCTGGGGTCACGGGCTGGTAAGTCCAATGGGGATCTAACTGAGGCACCGCCTCATCAGCAACTGGGCTATCCTGGTCTTGGTTATGTAAATGATCAGCATGGGCTTTTGCTGCTTGCCAGATACAGTCTTTTTCGTCAGGGGTGAGAGTGGCATTTAGAATATAATGTACATCACTCCATGTGAGGTTATAGGCCTGGGAGAGTCTCAGGAATTCTTTTTGGTATCTGGGAAGATTTTCAGAAAATGACCCTAACTTTTCTTCTCTCTGGCTCATATCTGACAATGAAAATGGCACATGGACTCGGGTGAGGCCCTCTGGTCCTGCCACCTCTCTCAGGGGAAACATGTGTTGGGTATGTGACCGTGTGGCAGGTGGGGAAGGAAGGGGGGGAGGGGGAGTCAGGGAGATGGGGTAGCGGAGTTGAGGGGGAGTCAGGAGAGGTTTCCAGACCAGTAGGTGAGTTGGATGAAGGGGAAGGAGAGGGTTGGCCGTGTGGCGGGTAGGGAGGGGGTTCGTCCTCGGGGCTGAACTCCAGGAGTGCGGAAGGTTGCAGTCTGTGGTTAGTTGAGGAAGTAGAGCCCTTTTTCTTGGGAGGCAAGGTGCATAGAAGGACCTCGTGGGTGAAGCAGGGTTTGCATATGGAGGGCCTGCTCCGAAGGGCCCGAAAGGCTTGGGCGTATGGGACCTCCGACCACTTGCCATTCCGTTTAAGGAAGTCGGTGAGATTTTGAAGAATGTTAAAGTCAAATGTGCTGACTTCAGGCCAGTGGTCTTGATTGTCTAATTGGTATTGAGGCCAAATCTGTATACAAAGTTATTTTAAATGGTTAGCTTTGAGTTCAGTGAGTGAGAGTGGTTTGAGATTTTTGAGAACACAGGTCAGAGGGGAATCTTTGGGGACAGATTGGCCAGACCCCATAATTGAAAGGCAAGCAGAGGCTCCTATTGAGAGCTCAAGTCCTCACCTGTAGTTGCAATAGGAGTTATGAGAAGAGAGCTCTGTGTCAAGGTGGAGTGTCCCCCACTGTCACCTACAGAGTGGCCCTGGGCCGGGGGTCCCTGGGACCTGGAGTTCTAGAGCACCTCTAGAACACCATCCAGATCTTACCTTAATCTAGGGGCCAGCTTGAGTGGAGTGCTGCATGTAGAGCAATCTAATGGCAAGAGTTCCCTATTCTGGAGGTCGTCAGAGAGGCAGAGAGAGGGAAAGGGGGTACAGCCGAGGGCTGGGGGTACGCAAAGCACCAATTAAGCCTTAGCCCAAGGCTTGCACCACTCACGAAGGCACTAGGCGTCCCCAAGGACTTGAGCCCTGGCAGAAAAGTGAGCTCAGGGGATGTTCACGCTCCCAGACTCCGGGAAAAGGGAAAACAATGGGAGGGAGAGTGAGAGAATGAGACGAGTGTCTCGCCCCTTCCCCGGTTTTGGCACAAAGAATGTAAGGTATAGTTCAGCTCTAGGCAGAAAGAGGAAAAACGACTTCAACAGAAGTAGGTTACCTTTATTCAGGCAAGGAGGGGCAACAGTCAGCCTAACGGCCAGGCTGAGTGCTGAGAGGGATCAGGGAAGCTCCATATTTATAGGGAGGTTTGTGGAAGCAATAAGGGAAATGTTAATCAGGCGGGATGTTTTGGGTATTCTTTAGTTGAGATGGCATTTGTAGTTGGGCAGGGGGTGATAAGTCTTCTGGTCAGGTGTAGGGGGAATCAGCAAACTAAAATGGACTGGAATGGGTGAATTTAACTCAGATGACCATTATATCTACTACTGTGGGCAAGAATCCCTTAGAAGAAATGGAGTGGCCATCATGGTCAACAAAAGAGTCCAAAATGCAGTACTTGGATGCAATCTCAAAAATGACAAAATGATCTCTGTTCGTTTCCAAGGCAAACCATTCAATATCACAGTAATCCAAGTCTATGCCCCAACCAGTAATGCTGAAAAAGCTGAAGTTGAACGGTTCTATGAAGACCTACAAGACCTTTTAGAACTAACACCCAAAAAAGATGTCCTTTTCATTATAGGGGACTGGAATGCAAAAGTAGGATGTCAAGAAACACCTGGAGTAACAGGCAAATTTGGCCTTGGAATATGAAATGAAGCAGGGAAAAGGCTAATAGAGTTTTGCCAAGAGAATGCACTGGTCATAGCAAACACCCTCTTCCAACAACACAAGTGAAGACTCTACACATGGACATCACCAGAGGGTCAACACCAAAATCAGATTGATTATATTCTTTGCAGCCAAAGATGGAGAAGCTCATTACAGTCAGCAAAAACAAGACTGGGAGCTGACTGTGGCTCATATCATGAACTCCTTATTGCCAAATTCAGACTTAAATTGAAGAAAGTATGGAAAACCACTAGACCATTCAGGTATGACCTAAATCAAATTCCTTATGATTATACAGTGGAAGTGAGAAATAAATTTAAGGGACTAGATCTGATAGATAGAGTGCCTGATGAACTATGGATGGAGGTTCGTGACATTGTACAGAGACAGGGATCAAGACCATCCCCATGGAAAAGAAATGCAAAAAAGCAAAATGGCTGTCTGGGGAGGCCTTACAAATAGCTGTGAAAAGAGAAGTGAAAAGCAAAGGAGAAAAGGAAAGATATAAGCATCTGAATGCAGAGTTCCAAAGAATAGCAAGGAGAGATAAGAAAGCCTTCCTCAGTGATCAATGCAAAGAAATAGAGGAAAACAACAGAATGGGAAAGACTAGAGATCTCTTTAAGAAAATTAGAGATACCAAGGGAACATTTCATACAAAGATGGACTTGATAAAGGACAGAAATGGTATGGATCTAACAAAAGCAGAAGATATTAAGAAGAGGTGGCAAGAATACACAGAAGAACTGTACAAAAAAGAGCTTCATGACCCAGATAATCACGATGGTGTGATCACTCACCTAGAGCCAGACATCCTGGAATGTGAAGTCAAGTGGGCCTTAGAAAGCATCACTACGAACAAAGCTAGTGGAGGTGACGGAACTCCAGTTGCGCTATTTCAAATCCTGGAAGATGATGCTGTGAAAGTGCTGCACTCAATATGCCAGCAAATTTGGAAAACTCAGCAGTGGCCACAGGACTGGAAAATGTCAGTTTTCATTCCAATCCCAAAGAAAGGCAATGCCAAAGAATGCTCAAACTACTGCACAATTGCACTCGTCTCACATGCTAGTAAAGTAATGCTCAAAATTCTCCAAGCCAGGCTTCAGAAATACGTGAACTGTGAACTTCCAGATGTTCAAGCTGGTTTTAGAAAAGGCAGAGGAACCAGACATCAAATTGCCAACATCTGCTGTATCATGGAAAAAACAAGAGAGTTCCATAAAAACATATATTTCTGCTTTATTGACTATGCCAAAGCCTTTGACTATGTGGATCACAAGAAACTGCGGAAAATTCTGAAAGAGATGGGAATACCAGACCACCTGACCTGCCCTCTTGAGAAACCTGTATGCAGGTCAGGAAGCAACAGTTAGAACTGGGCATGGAACAACAGACTGGTTGCAAATAGCAAAAGGAGTACATCAAGGCTGTATATTGTCACCCTGCTTGTTTAACTTCTATGCAGAGTACATCATGAGAAACGCTGGACTGGAAGAAACATACGCTGGAATCAAGATTGCTGGGAGAAATATCAATAACCTTAGATATGCAGATGACACCACCCTTATGGCAGAAAATGAAGAGGAACTAAAAAGCCTCTTGATGAAAGTGAAAGAGGAGAGTGAAAAAGTTGGCTTAAAGCTCAACATTCAGAAAACGAAGATCATGGCATCTGGTGCCATCACTTCATGGCAAATAGATGGGGAAAGAGTGGAAACAGTGTCAGATTTTATTTTGGCGGGCTCCAAAATCACTGCAGATGGTGATTGCAGCCAAGAAATTAAAAGACGCTTACTCCTTGGAAGGAAAGTTATGACCAACCTAGATAGCCTATTGAAAAGCAGAGACATTACTTTGCCAACAAAGGTCCATCTAGTCAAGGCTATTGTTTTTCCAGTGGTCATGTATGGATGTGAGAGTTGGACTGTGAAGAAGGCTGAGCACCGAAGAATTGATGCTTTTGAACTGTGGTATTGGAAAAGACTCTTGAGAGTCTCTTGGACTGCAAGGAGATCCAACCGGTCCATTCTAAAAAAGATCAGTCCTGGGTGTTCTTTGGAAAGACTGATACTGAAGCTGAAACTCCAATACTTTGGCCACCTCAGGCGAAGAGTTGACTCATTGGAAAAGACTCTGATGCTGGGAGGGATTGAAGGTGGGAGGAGAAAGGGACAACAGAGGATGAGATGACTGGATGGCATCACTGACTCGATGGACATGAGTTTGGGTGAACTCCAGGAGTTGGTGATGGACAGGGAGGCCTGGCGTGCTGCAATTCATGGGTTCACAAAGAGTCAGACATGACTGAGCGACTGAACTGAACTGAACTGAACTGAGGGGGTGGAAGGTTTCTGGAAAGGAGGTGATAAGTCTTCTGGGCAGGTGTAGTGGGTGGAAGATTTCTGGACAGTGGGTGATAAGTCCTAGATAGATGCAACTGGCCTGGAGCATTAGGGCAGGACCTGAAGTTCTGTTTTGTTTTCTCTGAAGTTAGATAATTCAGCAAGGATCTTTGAGGCTGTTGTTTTCTTTTCTAGGCCCAAAAGACTCCTTCACAGAGGAGCCTTGCAAGCTATGGTCCATAGGGTCACGAAGAGTCAGACACAACTGAAGCAAGTGAGCACGAGCATAGTTGATTTACAATTTTGTGTTAATTCCTTGTGTGCAGCAAAATGATTGAGCTATATATAGGACTTCCCTGATAGCTCATTTGGTAAAGAATCTACCTGCAATGCAGGTGACCCAGGTTCAATTCCTGGATTGGGAAGATCCCCTGGAGAAGGGAATGGTAACCCACTCCAGTATTCTTGCCTGGAAAATCCCATGGACAGAGAAGCCTGGCGGGCTACAGTCCTTAGAGTTGCAAAGAGTCAGACATGACTGAAGGACTAACACTTTCACTATACATACATTCTTTGTTGGGCTTCCCTGGTGGCTCAGCATCTGCCTGCAATGCATTTGATCCATCAGTCAAGAAGATCCCCTGGAGGAGGGCAGGGGAACCCACTCCAATATTCTTGCCTGGAGAATCACATGGACAGAGGAGCCTGGTGGGCTACAGTCCCTAGGGTTGCAAAGAGTCAGACATGTCAAAAGCAACTGAGCACTCACATACATTCTTCCTTATATTCTTTTTCATTATGGTTTATCACAAGATTTAATATAGGTTTCTTCTCTGACTTTTAATATCAGTCTTCTGTCATATATATGTTGATTTGTGATCATAAACATCCTCTTAGACTTACTTTTCCAGCTAGATGGTAATTTTGCAAGAAATGGGGACCAGGCCTGTTAATTCAATGCTTTTTTTTTTTTTTACTGTTTGGGATATAACACAAAAAGTAAATAGGTATTGATTGCTTGATAACATTGCAGTATAATGTGCAAATAAACTACTTCAAGCAAGTAATATACCTGTTAACTCTTTAAAAATCTGGAAAAGCTATAAAAAGTCATTTAAACCTGCAGTCAAATCTCAGAAATCCTAGCAGAGGCTGGGAGTTGCCCTAAAAAATTCAAAAGTTGAGCTTAAATAATATATGAAAAAAGTCAAAGTGTTGGTTGCTAGGTTATGTTTGACTCTGTGACCCCATGAACTGTAGCTGGCCAGGCTCCTCTGTTCACGGAATTCTCCAGGCCAGAATACTGGAGTATGTTGCCATTCCCTTCTCCAGGGGATCCTCCCGACCAAGGCCAGTGATCGAACCCACGTCCTGTGTTGGCAGATTCTTTACCACTGAGCCACCAGGGAAGCTATATATATATATAAAATTATATACATATATATAAATAATTTAAAGTATATTTTAAAAGATAGATACTGTCCTTATTTCTATGTTCACCAGCAACACAAATGGAGATGAGAAAGCAATTACCAGGAGTCTGCACCAAGTAGAGACAGGAATGGTATGCCAACAAGATGCTACTCCCTTAGAACTAGATGTTTTAAATTTACTTTAAGACTAGGTACTCCATAGTTGTGTTCATCTATGTCCCTTCCCTACTGTCCCCCATCACAAACTCAGAATGTCTAAATTAAGAATTTGTAACATTTGAGTTTAGAAGAAACTCATGCCCAGTCAAAAATGTCTCCAGGGAGCTTGACTTCAGTGTCTTTCCCCTCAAGGAAAATGACCAAGTCCTGCCTAATATCAGCCCCAGGGAAAGATTTCAGAACCAGGAAGAATTTAAAAAAATTCTTAAAATTGCCCTCTGTTTATACTTTAATTTTGAAGACTCAACAACGCCTTTAAATTCTGCTCAATGCCTTAACTGGAGTGTTTCCATATTGAAAGCATTAAGCAGAATAGCCTCTGGCTGGAAAAATACAAAGTTTCCATTATCTCCATCACTAAGAACCAGAGAACAAGACCCCACCCTGCCTGGCAAACAAGCAATTAGCTTCTTCTTGGATTTATGCAGCTAGTTAATGAACTTGCTGATATTCATGGCCTGTTGACAAACGAGCTGATCCCTGGGACCCACAGATGCCCCAGGAGCAGTGGAAGCTGCCCTCAGATTGTTTCAGCACCCTGGATCCCACTATTTTCAAAAATCACTTCATGGTCTGTGAGAGAAGAACATTCAATACTAACAAGCATCTGAAAAGGCAGAAGCTGTCCAGTGCATCTAAACAATAGGGCCCTTCAAAACAGGGCCTGAAACAAAATGTTAAGTCTCCCTTGGGGCAGGACCCCCTTACACTTCACGACTTTACATTCCTTAGGATCCAATCAGCTTCCCCTTACAAGACTCTCGGCTTTATCCTTTTGTTACATGAATCCCCTCTTCATTCACACCTATTACTTGAAAACAGGTTCGTGTGCAGCATTGGACCAGGTGACTGGATAATGTTCTGTGTCAGGCCAAAGACTGGAAAATGATTCTTTTTGACTGTTTTCAAATTGTATACTTCCTTACCTCTATGGTCAAATAAGCTCTAATTTAGATGGCACTTCTGGATAATGTTGCCTGTTGGTTTGTTGTTGAACATCCACGTACCTCTTTTCAACTCTAATTCTTTGTTTATTTGAACTAGTCTTAGCTACGGTTGGTGGTGAAAAGCAAAGGGCTAGTTTCAGCAGATGTCTGAGGGCATGGAGGCTGAGAGCTCTGCAGGGAGTCTCTAGACAGACCCCTGTGGAGGATGAGGGGGAAGGAGCTGGGGGGCAGGGTCATAGGTAAATGGGCACCAGCTTCCAAAGGAGTGAAAGCAGAATCAAGCCAGGGTCTGGTCCTGGATTGAGAAAGGTGTCACTCAGAGAGTTAGAATGTTGGAATAGAACACAGACGGAGGAGGTGATGAAGGGGGTGAGAGCAAAAAGACACTGCAACAACAACTAAGTGTACAGATTGGCTTAGAACAGGGCCAGATCAAGCTGGACTGTTAGTGGGTTGGTACGGTCTATGACAATGAGGTACGGGATATAGGATGTGTGCACTGTTTCCCTGGGAGTGATCACTACACAGATATTGTCAACCTACCATTTTGGAAATGCACCTCCTTAAACCAAAAACAAGTCGATTAGAGAATGGACAGGTTGCATGTGCCTCCATCTATCCACACGTCTATCTATTTGTCTATTGCTGGACAAATAAAACATACTGCATATGAGTCAGCAGCACATTGCACATGAAGGTCCCTTCAGTTCAGTCCAGTTCAGTTCAGTCCAGTTCAGTTCAGTCCAGTTCAGTTGCTCAGTTGTGTCCGACTCTTTGCGACCCCATGAACTGCATCATGCCAGGCCTCCCTGTCCATCACCAACTCCCAGAGTTTACTCAAACTCATGCCCATTGAGTTGCTGATGCCATCCAACCATCTCATCCTCTGTCGTCCCCTTTTCCTCCTGCCTTCGATCTTTCCCAACATCATGGTCTTTTCAAATGAGTCAGCTTTTTGCATCAGGTGGCCAAAGTATTGGAGTTTCAGCTTCAGCATCAGTCCTTCCAATGAACATTCCGGACTGATTTCTTTTAGGATGGACTGGTTGGATCTCCTTACAGTCCAAGGAACTCTCAAGAGTCTTCTCCAACACCACAGTTCAAAAGCATAGTTTCTTTGGTGCTCAGCTTTCTTTATAGTCCAACTCTCACATCCATACATGACTACTACAAAAACCATAGCCTTGACTAGATGGACCTTTGCTGGCAAAGTAATGTCTCTGCTTTTTAGTATGCTATCTAGGTTGGTCATAACTTTTCTTCCGAGGAGTAAGCATCTTTTAATTTTATGGCTGCAGTCACCATCTGCAGTGATTTTGGAGCCCCCCAAAATAAAGTCTGTGAGTGTTTCCACTGTTTCCCCATCTATTTGCCATGAAGTGATGAAGGGCCCTTAGAGCATTCATTTCTAGACTCATCTCCTCTGCATCAGCTCAGAAAGGACCCTTGCCCCTTTGTTCACTTCAAAATAGATTGATCTGCATCTGAGAGATGCATCTATCAAATGGGGCCAGATGATTCACCAGCTAATTCGTGAGCTATTAAGGCAGCTAGGACCACAGAAATACAAAGAGTATTCAAATGAAGGTAACCTTTCTGCTGCAAAGGGTCCCTGCCAATTAAAACTTGTGAAAGTTGTCTTTGTCCCCCTGTGGAATAGCCTGATTGTTAAATATGTGCCATTCCATTGTGTTGAACTTTAAATTGAATATTGAAAATATTTACATAATACCTCTTCAAACGAAACTGAAATTTTCAAAAATACATATATTTAAAATACACTCTCATTGTGTGAAATTAGAGAACATGAACAAAATGTTATTTTTGTTAGCAAGTAAACTCTTCACAAAGTAATTTCAAAGGGTCACTTAATCAGCAGAGAGATCTCTGGGTTTATCATATGTGCTTTTTACCAATATTACTCCAACATTGTATTGGCAACTGTATGAAGAGTTTATATTGTGCTTTTTGAAAACAGGGACTAATAGGAATTGCTTTCCCTATAAATAATACATCAGAAAGAAAACATGGCCCTTTTCACTATCATTGTCAAGTACCTTATTCCAATCATTTTGAAAAAATTGAACATACATCATCTTTGTCTCTTTTTATGATTATAAAAGCACTGCATGTCTTTGTAGAAAAATGGAAAGTTTGAAGAACATGTTTAGAAAAACAATCTCATCAGACAGAAGCAATCATGATTCTATCTTGGTACATTTCCTTTCATTTATATTTCCTTTACATAATTGAAACCACATTGTGCATAAAATTTTACATTCTGCTTTTAGAAATTAATATTACAATACATTTCTTCTTCATGCAATTGAATAAGATTCCAAAACCTGATTTTAATAGCTGCATAATAACACATTATATGAAGGTATCATAGTTTATTTAAAAATACACCTATTATTGGACATTTACATTGTTGCTGCAACGTAATTTCCTTATTATAATGTGATGATTGCCTTTGTGCATGAGATGATTGCTTTAGAATAATGTCAAAGAAATGATTTGCATGAAACTACTTCCTTAAAATAGAATCAAAGAAATGAAATTAATTGTAAGGTCAAGAAAAGACTTATGGCTCTCGACACACATTGTCAAATTAACAATGACCTAAACAATTAACTGAACTGAAAATGACTAAAAACTATTTTCCATGATTAAATTCTTCACTTAGAGTTTTCTCTGGCCAGTTCTTCAGTAGAATAGAACTTGAATAACTTTAAAAGAAAGCATATTTACTTACAGTTGAGCTTTGTTTTTCTTGTTTAGTCCTGAACTTCCTGCTATCAAAAAGTCAATAGCCTAATACATATGAGAGTATTGCTAGACTTCTGGATAGTCAGATCTTGGAGGCATCTCGGTGAGCATCTCATTTCAATCCCTTTACAATAGGGGATTTGATGAGCAAAGAGAGCATGGGACATGCCCCAAGTGACACAGGGAATCTTGACATAGCTGAGACTAAACTGCAAGTGTCCCTAATCCCAATCCATTGTCCTTTTCATTGTACTGTACTGTAAACCAGGGTTTTATTTTAATATTAAAAATCTCTACAATTTTAAATGTTGACCAACCAGTCCATTAGCATCTCTCTGTTTCAATAACAATAGCTAGAGATTTTTTTTATCACTATTAATCAAAGATTTAACAGAGCAGGGGCTCTGGAATGGGATATATATAACATGAGTGATCACTTTCTGAAACTCTGTTGATCCATACTATGCACTTTTCTCTAAGTATGTTATACTGAACACATTTTAAAATCATATATTATATAGAGGAAAGAAATCTCCAACTCAGTAAGTCAGGTATGGGACTAAAAGTATTCTCTCATATGCAAGCAAGAAAACTGTCTATACATTCACTGGAAGATAAAATATTACAAGTTTTATATTTTAATTAAGAAATAATTGCTGCTGCTGCTGCTAAGTCACTTCAGTCATGTCCGACTCTGCGTGACCCCATAGACGGCAGCCCACCAGGCTCCCCCGTCCCTGGGATTCTCCAGGCAAGAATACTGGAGTGGTTGCCATTTCCTTCTCCAATGCATGAAAGTAAAAGTGAAAGTGAAGTTGCTCAGTCGTGTCTGACCCTCAGCGACCCCATGGACTGCAGCCTACCAGGCTCCTCCCTCCATGGGATTTTCCAGGCAAGAGTACTGGAGTGGGGTGCCATTGCCTTCTCCGAAGAAATAATTGCAGTCACCTGAAAATTGAAGGAGTAAGAAGAATTCCTTCTCCTTATAGCAAGGAGAGATAAGAAAGCCTTCCTCAGTGATCAATGCAAAGAAATAGAGGAAAACAACAGAATGGGAAAGACTAGAGATCTCTTCAAGAAAATTAGAGATATCAAGGGAACATTTCATGCAAAGATGGGCTCGATAAAGGACAGAAATGGTATGGATCTAACAGAAGCAGAAGATATTAAGAAGAGGTGGCAAGAATACACAGAAGAACTGTATAAAAAAGATCTTCCTGATCCAGATAATCACAATGATATGATCACTCACCTAGAGCCAGATATACTGGAATGTGAAGTCAAGTGGGCCCTAGAAAGCATCACTACGAACAAAGCTAGTGGAGGTGATGGAATTCCAGTTGAGCTATTTCAAATTCTAAAAGATGATGTTGTTAAAGTGCTGCACTCAATATACCAGCAAATTTGGAAAACTCAGCAGTGGCCCACAGGACTGGAAAAGGTCAGTTTTCATTCCAATCCCAAACAAAGGCAATGCCAAAGAATGCTCAAACTACCACACAATTGCATTCATCTCACATGCTAGTAAAGTAACGCTCAAAATTGTCCAAGCCAGGCTTCAGCAATTTGTGAACCGTGAACTTTCAGATGTTCAAGCTGGATTTAGAAAAAACAGAGGTACCTGAGATAAAATTGCCAACATCTGCTGGATCATTGAAAAAGCAAGAGAGCTCCAGAAAAACATCTACTTCTGCTTTGTAGATTATGCCAAAGCCTTTGACTGTGTGGATCACAACAAACTGTGGAAAATTCTTCAAGAGATGGGAAACCCAGACCAACTGACCTGTCTTTTGAGAAATTTGTATGCAGGTCAGGAAGCAATAGTTAGAACTGGACATGAAACAACAGACTGTTTCCAAATAGGGAAAAGAGTATGTCAAGGCTGTATATTGTTACCCTGCTTATTTAACTTAAATGCAGAGTACATCATGAGAAACGCTGGGCTGGAAGAAGCACAAGCTGGAATCAGGATTGCCGGGAGAAATATCAATAACCTCAGATATGCAGATGACACCACCCTTATGGCAGAAAATGAAGAGGAACTAAAAAGCCTCTTGATGAAAGTTAAAGAGGAGAGTGAAAAAGTTGGCTTCAAACTCAACATTCAGAAAACTAAGATCATGGCATCTGGTACCATCACCTCATGGTCAATAGACGGGGAAACAGTGGAAACTGTGGCTGACTTTACTTTTGGGGGCTCCAAAATCACTGCCAATGGTGATTGTAGCCATGAAATTAATAGACGCTTGTTCCTCTGAAGAAAAGTTATCACCAACCTAGACAGCATATTAAAGAGCATAGACTGCCAACAAACGTCCATCTAGTCAATGCTATGGTTTTTCCAGCAGTCACATATGTCATGTATGGATGTGAGAGTTGGAATATAAAGAAAGCTGAGCGCCGAAGAATTGATGCTTTTGAACTGTGGTATTGAAGGAGACTTTTGAGAGTCCCTTGGACTGCAAGGAGATCCAAGCAGTTCATCCTAAAGGAAATCAGTCCTGAGTATTCATTGAAAGGACTGATGCTGAAGCTGAAACTCCAATGCCTTGTCCACCTGATGTGAAGAACTGACTCACTTGAAAAACCCTTATGCTGGGAAAGATTGAAGGTGGCAGGAGAAGGGAACAACAGAGGATGAGCTGGTTGGATGGCATCAGCAACTCAATGGGCATGAGTTTGAGTAAACTCTGGGAGTTGGTGATGGACAGGGAGGCCTGGTGTGCTGCAGTCCATGGGGTCGCAAAGAGTCAGACACAACTGAGCAACTGAACTGAACTGAAGAACTCAGAATTAGAGGTAGTAAATTAAAAATTATAGGTTGCACAAGAATGGAAACCAATACACTTAATATGAAATCTATGAAATGTATCCAAAGACATTTTCAGAGGTAAATAGATGCTTTTTAATATTTTTTTTAATTTTATTGAAGTATAGTTGATTTACAAAATTGTGCTTAATTTCTTCTGTACAGCAAAGTGACTCAGTTATCATTTAAAAAGTGAAAAGAAAATAAAAATTGATTTTAAATTAAAAAAAAAATAGAGACTTTCCCTGGTGGCCTAGTTGCTAGGATTTGGGGCTTTCATTTCTATGACCTGGGTTCAGTCCCTGGGTTGGGAAGATCCCTTGGAGAAGGGAAAGGCTATCCACTCCAATATTCTGGCCTGGAGAATTCCATGGACTGTATAGTCCATGGAGTCCCAAAGAGTTGGACACAACTGAGCAACTCTCACTTTACTTCACATATATATTTCACAGCTATATATGTTCATGTATATATTTGTTTTGTGTGTGTGTATGTGTATATATATATGTGTGTGCATGTGTGCTCAGTCACTGTCATGTCTGACTCTCTGTGACCCCATGGACTGTAGGTTTACCAGGCTCCTCTGTCCATGGGATATTCCAGGGAAGAATACTGAAATGGGTTGCCACTTTCTCCTCCAGGGGATCTTCCCGATTCATGCATCAAACTCACATCTCCTGCATCCCCTGTATCTCCTGCACTGGCAGGCAGATCCTTTACCACTGAGCCACCTGGGAAGCCCAAGTGTATATGTATATATAGTCATGACCGACTCTTGTGACCCCCATGAACTGTAGCCTGCCAGGCTCCTTTGTCCATGGGAATTTCCAGACAAGAATACTGGAGTGGGTAGCCATTTCCTTCTCCCAGGGGATCTTCCTGACCCAGGGATTGAACCTATGTCTCCTGCATTGCAGGCAGATTCTTTACTGCTGAGCCATATGTGTATATATCCTATATATATATATACACACCTATATAAACATATCAGTGTATTCCCACTCTAAATCCCATTTAGTCATGGAATATAATCTTCTATGTATGTTACTGGATTCAGCTTGCTATCATTTAGTTGATATTTATAGCATTAATATTCATAAAGAATATTGGTCTGTAGTTTTCTTATTATGCATTCATCTGGTTTTGGTATCAGGGTAATGCTGGCCTCATAAAATGTGTTGGAAAGTGTTCCCTCATCTATTTTCTGGAAGTTTAAGAAGGATTGGTGTTAATTCTTCTTTAAATGTTTGGTACAATTAAGCCCCATGAAGCCATATGAGCCTGGTTTATTCACTGTGGTAAATTATTTGAGTTATGAAATTCAATCTATTAACTTTTTAAAGTCTAGTTAGATTTCTTATTTCTTTTTGAATCAGTTTTGATATTTTGTGTCTTTCTAGGAATGTTTCCATCTCATCTTGGTTATCTAATTTATTGTCATGCAACAAGTTCCTAGTACTCCTTTATAATTTTCTTTTTGACTGTCTGCATGCCATGTGAGATCTTAGTTCTCTGACCAGGAATCAAACCCAGGCCCCTGCATTGGGAGTGCAGAGTCTTAAGCACTGGACCACTAGGGAAGTCATCCACTTTACTGTTGTTGCTGCTCGGTCGCTAAGTACTGTCTGATTCTTTGTGACATCATGGACTGTAGCATGCCAGGCTTCTGTGTCCTTTGCCATCTCCCAGAGCTTGCTCAAACTCATGTCCATTGAGTCAGTGATGCCATCCAACCATCTCGTTCACTGTCATCCCCTTCTCCTCCTGCCTTCAGTCTTTCCCAGCATCAGGGTCTTTTCCAACGAGTAGGCTGTTCACATCAGGTGGCCAAAATATTGGAGCTTCAGCTTCAGCATCAGTCTTTTCAACGAATATTCAGGACTGATTTCCTTTAGGATTGACTTTTTTAATCTTGCAGTGCAAAGGACTCTCGAGTCTTCTCCAACACCACAGTTCAAAAGCATCAGTTCTTCAGCACTCAGCCTTCTTTATGGTCTAGCTCTGACATCCATACATGACTACTGGAAAAACCATAGCCTTGACTATACAGGCCTTAGTCGGCAAAGTAATGCCTCTGCTTTGTAATACACTGTCTACGTTTGTCATAGCTTTTCTTCCAAGGAGCAAGCATCTTTTAATTTCATGGCTGCAGTCACCATCTGCAGTGATTTTGGAGCCCAGGGAAATAAAATCTGCCACAGTTTGCACTTTTCCCCCTTCTATTTGCCAAGAAGTGATGGGACGGGGTGCCACGATCTTTGATTTTTGAATGTTGAGTTTCAAGCCAGCTTTTTTGCTCTCCTCTGTCACTTTCATCAAGAGGCTATTTAGCTCCTCTTCGCTTTCTGCCATAAGGGTGGTGTCATCTGCATATCTGAGGTGATTGATATTTCTCCCAGCAATCCTGATTCCAGCTTATGCTTTACCCAGCCTGGTATTTCACATGATGTACTCTGCATATAAGTTAAATAAGCAGGGTGACAATATACAGCCTTGATGCTCTCCTTTCCCAATTTTGAACCAGTCCATTGTTCCATGTCCAGTTGCTTCTTGACCCACATACAGGTTTCTCAGGAGACAGGTAATGTGGTCTGGTATTCCCATCTCTAAGAATTTTCCACAGTTTGTTGTGATCCACACAGTCAAAGGCTTCAGCATAGTCAATGAAGCAGAAGTAGATGTTTTTCTGGAATTCCCTTGCTTTCTCTGTGATTCAACGAATGTTGGCAATTTGATCTCTGGTTCCACTGCCTTTTCTAAACACCCACTGTATAATGCTTTTTATTCCTATCATATCAGTAGTGATGTTCCATCTTTCATTCCTGATTGTAGTAATATGAGTCTTCTCAGATTTTCCTTGGTCTACTTATCTAAAGGTTTGCCAATTTTATTGATCTTTTCAAAGAACTAGTGTCTTTGGTTTTTCCACTCCCCTCACTTCTCTGAGCTCTAAATCTCTAAACAGGAAGCTAGGTAAGAAATGGTGACAGCCTGCTTCCCCTGGGGAGAAATCTTAGCCCTTGGTCCTGAACTGCAGCCCAGAGGATTTGAGCTTCCAACATGCCAAAGTGGGAGTTGGATAAGGGAGTTGTTCTTACTGGGATTTAGTAGATTTTCTTTTTTTTTAAATAGAGGTTTCCCTATTTGCTGAATACTTTCTGAACTTTCGGAGACTTGAAATGGTTGTGTCCTTCAGAAGCATTCACCTTTATGGTTGTTTCACTGGGAAGAAGGAACAGAGCTCTTCATGTTGTCATTTTATACATTTCTGCTTCAGCCTGGCATTCTTTTTGATACCCAAATGAATCTCTTCCATTTTAAATAAGCCCCCTTTCTTGTGCTGGGTCCTCCCTGAACTTGTCCAGCTCTCTGTATTCTCTTTACCTCAGTGTATTGTGGAGGCATGAACCAGCAGAGTCCCTGGTTTGTTCCTGTCAGCATTAATTTGGTGACAATTTGGTTCTCTTTACTTGGGTCTTTACTAAGCTCTTTCCCTTCCATTCTTCTTGCTGCTGCCCATGTAGTTTCTAAAGTGGAATCTTCCATGCTTCAGGAGGCAGCCCCCTGGGCATGATAAGCCAGTTGAGGAGGGAGTGATGTAAGGTCCAACTTCTTGCCATCTAAGGACATGTAAAAGCAGTTCAGTTAACATCTATGTAGTCTCCACTGTCTCAAAAAGCATAGGTATTTCTTCTCAGGAAAGTAGGAAAATTCAAAATATTACATTAAAACATTTTGAAAATATTTTACTAATGAAACACTTCATATTGTCCTGTGGTTCATGGATGGTCACACAGCAAGCACTGGACCATGTGAGGTCATTCTGGAAGTACTTAGCTAACGAATGCATCTGACTGAACCCTCAACCCCCATCCTCCCCCCATCTTGCTGCAATAACTGCACCACGACTCTGCTAACATCCCCTCCCCTGTGCTCTCTGGCATTTTTATAATTTTTATAATTATAATTTTATAATTAGACATTTATTGATGCTGAGTTGGACTGCCTTTCAAGACAGTGACCATCTTAAAAGCAAGGATCCCATCTTCCTCATCTCTGTGTGCCCAGCCAGGAGCAGGTGCTGGGACTGGCAGAAAGTAGAGTCTCCACAAGTGTTTGCTGAATGAGTGAATGGATAAGTGAAGGATAAGTGAATGAATTGTTGCCTGTTGTCAGAATCATAAAATCAACTTCTTAGCTGGTATCAGGGCCATCCTGATCTGGCCACTGCACCATGTCCTACCGATCTTATCACGTAAACTCTCCTTCCCAACGTGCACTCCATTCCAGCCCAACCAGTCTGTTCTCTGATCTTCAGAAATGTCCTACATCATCTCATCTTGCCCACAGCTCTGCTTCTTGGATGGTCTTCCTCCTCTACTTATGACCACTCTTGAGCCTGCCAAGACCTTTTCACAGAAGTGGATGTCTACTCAGAACAGACCAGGCCTATTTCCACAGGGCAGGCAGAAAACCTTCCAATGCCATGAACTGGTTCATTCACCTATGGTGTTAACAGAAATCATGATTTAGAACAATGACAGAGAGTAAGTTTTTGATCAGCTCAGTTTGGGAACAGATGCCAACCAGCCTTCAAAATTACCCGGTCTTTAGTTTCTGTAATTTGCCTTGTTTTGTTTATGGAAAAATCAGAGTAACTTTTGTTTCTTTCAAGTCTCCTTCTTTATGACTCTGCAAAAAGAAATTTGTTTTCTGTTCAACAAATATTTAAATGACCATCATAAGCTAAACAGGTGCTGTTGTTACAAATCATATGTTTGTTATTCCGTGTAAAAATTCCTCAGACCTAAGGGATGGATTGCATCTGGCCAAAGGGGCTTTGGTCCTTGGGAACTACTAGTTATTCTCTGACCTTTGTCTCCTTAAACCTGGGCTGCAAATCCCCCTTTACTGGGTGGCATGGTTGAGTCTAGCTCTTCTAGGATTGGATGTCTCCTGGAGTCTGTGTCATGTGTAACAAATGAACATCCTCGTGGCATGATGCATCCTTGGAACTTGACCACTGCCCATTTTCAGCCATCAAGGATGAGCTGTTAGTCCATCTGGGCCATCTCTGGGTTCATCATAAGCACACTGCCATAGAAACAGTGAGTTGTGGCTTCAAAATGTCCCTTTTTCTGTTAAACTGCTATAATCTAGTATTTCAGGAAAGAAAAACAGCATGACCTACTCCAGAAGGCTGAGTCAGATTGGTCCATGTGCTTTCTCTAATAAGCACCTCCTTTGGCTTCACAGGAAGCAACCAACTCTCTCCAGGGTCCGAAAGCATTGCACAAGGCTTGATGTTGAGCTCTGAGGAAATCTTTGATGGCAATAACAGTAACAATTGGGGTGAAAACTTAATAGCAATAGCCAACTTTATGTACAACTGTATCATTATTTATAAAGAGCCATAGGATATCTCATATCACTTAATAGTCATCCCAGAACTATGAGGTAAGCAGGACAAGAATTACTCTTCCCATTTATCACAGGAGGTAACTGAGGTCCAGGGAGGCAAAAGCCTTATTTAAGATCCCCAAAATAGTAAGTAGAAGAGCTGGAAGAAGAATCTAAGATGTTTGACCTCCAAGCCAGAGCTCAGAGGGAGAAAAACTTCCTGATGTTATGGAACTCAGATCCAGCTGTTCACAGCTCAAAAATCAATGCCCTGTAGGCAGTCATTTGTAGAGAGGAAAGTTGCTTTTAATCAGGATGTCCAGCAGTCTGAGGAGAAGGCAGACCCGTGTCCCCCCAAAACCAACTCCAAAGATTCTGCTCAGCCATGACATTTTTTTAAAGGGAAAAGGGAAAGTAATCTCAGCTAATCACTGGGATAGGGGGTCAGAGTCAGTGCCACTCTCCACAGCGTGAAGACTTGTCAATTCCTCGTGATCTTTCTTTAGATGTTGTCATGTTCACACAATTTGTTCACAGAGCTTGTTCTTGAGGTTACTGAAGGGAAAGCTGGGGGAGAAATCTGCTCATCTGTTAATCACTCATTCTTCCTTTTTACTTCTTTAAAGAAACAACCAACAGGTTAGGCAAGGTATTGTGTGATGAAAAGGTTTGAAAGATGTGCTAGCACCAAAGATGAATAGAGCATGAGGGCACCTGGTTTAAAAGTTAGTTACAGTATAGCTTTGCTTAACAAGAAAAGGGATTTCCTGCTGAGGGCCATTTCCTACAAAGAGCTGCATACACAGTGATCTGTCTTTTGGCTGAGATGAAACTGTGAGAGCCCTGAATACCATGAATGCCTGGATAATGGCGGGTAACCCCAAAGATTTGCTCTTGGGTATCCACCTCTAAGACTGATATTTTTCCTGAATTGTAAATACAGCAGAAAATAAAAAGCAAACACAGTTGCTGATGTCCTAGAGCTTATAGCCTAGTAGGGGAGAGATCCACTGAACAGAAAATTATCAAAATAATTATAAATTGGGATATGCGCTATGAAGGAAGAGTTTCGGCTGCTACAAAGCAGAATAAAGAGGGAACCTGATATAGTTTGGGAAGGTCAGAGAAGACCTCTCTGATGAAAGCATATTTAACAAGTTAAAATCTAAAGAATGGAGTAGGAGGCACCTCAAGATTTGTTTCAGAATGGCCACGTAGTAAGGGTGAGAGGTGAACTGAGCAAATGGAACAACAGGAATGAAGGCCCTAAGACAGGACTGAGCTTGGTGCAATAGAGGAAGTAAGAAAAGACATATGTAGCCAGCATGAAATGAGTGAAGAGCAATTGGAGAAAGATGAGCCTGGAAGGTGAATGGAGGCCAGATCATGAAGGCTAGGGACAACCTCCTTTTGAGCCAGCTTTGAATGTACTTGACTAAGACTTAGATTCTGAGGGCTCTGTGAATGCTTCAAGATTCATTATTCGGGCCTTATCCCATTCATCTTAGATCCTCTGGGGCCACCTAGAGGCAATACACAGTGCCCAGTGGGGCCATTAAGGATAAGAAAGGCAGAGAGTGTTTCCTACTATGAAGAGAGAAGGTCAGCGCTTGTATGGAACACCAGGGTTCACTGGAAGCTGCCTGGCAGTGAAGATAGAAAAGTAAACTTATTGGGTTTTATGGTGTGTGTTCTCTGGCACCAAAAAATCAAAGTGAAAGACAACTGAGCAGTTTCCTAGGCCAATGAGACTTAAACCTCAGTTACACAGAGAGGTCTTCACTTGGGACCAGAATAAGAGTATACTATGTCTTCAGCAAGTTGCCCAAATGACTAGCAACTTTGCTCGTGCCCGTGGCTCTATCAAGGCTGCAAACAAGGGGCTACACCGTGCAGGAATGGGGATGGAGACATTTCTGCAAGCTGGGGAGATCACAGGTTCAGAAACCCTCTTCTCTGAGGTCCGTGGTTAATGGGGGAAAATAAATAAGCACAATTTGATGATGGGGGAATTCATGTGTTCATTAGCTTGCTTCTTTCCACTGGATGATGTAAAAACATATAGAAGAGGGCTGCTTCTATATTGCAGGTACTTTCTAATAGGGGCCCCTGAGAACTGCTGATAATGTGGTCCATAGTTGGGAGCCCAAAACACTTGGTGAATAGAAAAGTTCAATATTTTCATCCCTATATGCCGAGTGTCATATGGACAGAGCAGCAGGTGGTCCAAGGTGCCTGTGTCTAAGTGGCTAAGAGTTCCAGCTCAGGCAGGATGGGTGTTTCTGGCAAGAACTGAGGGCTGAGAGCACACGTATCAGGCTCAGGGATGAACAGGGATCCTTCCCAATGGCATACCTGTATTCCTGGAAAGGTGGAATAGACAGAAAGCAGACAGGAGGTGGGCAGAGCAAGGCAGACATGTTTCAGGTTGGCTCAAGTCATCAGACGCTCAAGGGGTGCTTATTGATAAAATAATAAGGAAGGAACTTCAATATCTTCCTCAAGGAATGAGTTGCCTTTGGCCAAGAGATGACTGCATACTGGACCAGAGGCCCAGGATCTGGGAGAGAATCTAGCATCTTGGAATTGTAAGTGCCCTTCAGGCTCTGAGATATAATAGATGGTATAAGGTTTAAAGAATTTGAGAATGAAAGCAAGCCAAATAAAGGTCTGGAGAAGAGTCTGAGCAAACAGAATTACAGCCTGTCCTAAAAACACCCTGCCCTCTTTTTAGACAGATAGGGCCTGGGCTTCCTTTGTGGCTCAGATGGTAAAGAATCCTCCTGCAATGCAGGAGAACTGGGTTTGATCCCTGGGTTGGGAAGACCCCCTGGAGAAGGGATAGGCTACCCACTCCAGTATTCTTGGGCTTCACTTGTAGCTCAGCTCGTAAAGAATCCACCTGCAATGTGGGAGACCTGGGTTTGATCCCTGGGTTGGGAAGATCACCTGGAGAAGGGAAAGGCTACCAACTCCAGTATTCTGCCCTGAGAATTCCATGGAATCAGTATTCTGCCCTGAGAAGTCCATGGGGTCACAAAGAGTCCAACATGACTGAGGGGCTTTCACTTTCAGAGCCTGGAAGCCGAGGGAAGTGCAAGGGGCATACTGAAGTCTCACAAGCACTCAATGGCAGAGCCAGGGCCACCACTTGAGGGTAGGTTCAAGTATGCTCAGGATAAATAGGGCTCAATTAGCCAAAGACCACCAAGAGGTCCAGGGGTACACATGGCAAATTATTTGGCTGGACTCAAACAGGACAGTATCTGAACACCAGGAAGAGAGGTGGACAGGAGCCTGGGCATGCTGTAATTTAAAAAGCAGGCCAAAGAAGAGTTCTCTAGACCCTACAGTCCTTCAGGGAATGAACTGGCTCACTCTTACTATTGCATCTTTAATACATAGTATGACACCTTGCACACAGTAGGTTCTCAAGAGTTATTGATGGACTAAGGGGAATCCACAAAGAAGACTGGAAAAAAGGCACAGAAATGTGAAGAGAATCAGGATGGTGCAGTGTCTCAGTAGTTAAGAGAGCAGAGGGCTGCAAGAAGGAGGCAGAGGCACACTGTCAAATGTAACAGAGGGTCAGAGGAAAACAGGAACATGATGCATGTGACAACGACTTCCAGGCTGCTGGGCTCCCAAATCGTGGTCTCTAGTTCACAGCTGACCATCTCTACCTTGACATCCATCCACAGAGAGAACTTCTTCTGCCGTGTGCTATGTCTCCAGATAAGTATAGTATCCTTCTTCCAATTCTTGGCCTTCCTCCTCTGCTCTCTATTTTATAAATGGCAATACTGACTGGTTACCAAACTAGAAACCTAAGAGTCATTCAAGATTTGGTGTACTCCCACTGAGACATGATTAATCAATCACTATACATTGGTGTTTACTCTATCTCCTTATAGCTCTCAAATCTTGATTCAATTCCTCTGTCCCTAACCTGGCCCAGTCTACCTGTGCCTCTCACTGAAAAATTGGAAGAACTTCTTAGAGAAACTGGCCTACTCACACCTGCCCTTGCTCCTTCACAAGCTTTTACCCAGAAACCACCTGGAAGGATTATTTTTTTCAGTTTATAATATTTATAATTAAAAGTTTTCTAATTTACACAGAGTCATGCCACACTACCATAACCAAGCCAGAGAACAGTTCCATAACTATCCCCCTCAAAGCTCTCTATGCTACCCCTTTGTAATCAAAGTTCCTGTCCCACACACATAACCCCTGACAACCACTGACCAGTTCTCCACCCCATAATTTTGTCATTTCCACGATGTCATAGGAATGAAGTCACAGAGTATGTAGCCTTTTCAAAGAGGCTTCTTTAACCCAGCATAATGCATTTTAGGTTCACTCATGTTATTTTACATATTGATCATTTGTTCTTTTTATGACTAAGTAATATTCCATTTAGAACTGGATTTGGAACAACAGACTGGTTCCAAATAGGGAAAGGAGTACGTCAAGGCTGTATATTGTCACCCTGCTTATTTAACTTCTATGCAGAGTACATCATGAGAAACACTGGACTGGAAGAAACACAAGCTGGAATCAAGATTGCCGGGAGAAATATCAATAACCTCAGATATGCAGATGACACCACCCTTATGGCAGAAAGTGAAAAAGAACTAAAAAGCCTCTTGATGAAAGTGAAAGTGGAGAGTGAAAAAGTTGGCTTAAAGCTCAACATTCAGAAAACGAAGATCATGGCATCTGGTCCCATCACTTCATGGCAAATAGATGGGGAAACTGTGGAAACAGTGGCTGACTTTATTTTTTTTTTCTTGGCATAAATAAGATTTATTTTAAAAAGCAAGAAAGCTTCCCTGTTACTATAGACTTAATATTAACTCAAAAGAAAATGTCTTTTCAAACATTTATCGTTGATTTGTTTGAAATAGAAATGCATATTTGATTAAAATGATCACCTGTTAACTAAAGGCAAGGCATTATGGCCCCAAAATCACTGCTGATGGTGACTGCAGCCATGAAATTAAAAGACGCTTACTCTTTGGAAGCAAAGTTATGACCAACCTAGACAGCACATTAAAAAGCAGAGACATTAGTTTGTCAACAAAGATTCATCTAGTCAAGGCTATGGTTTTCCAGTAGTCATGTATGGATGTGAGATTTGGACTATAAAGAAAGCTGAGCGCTGAAGAATTGATGCTTTTGAACTGTGGTATTGGAGGAGACTCTTGAGAGTCCTTGGACTGCAAAGAGATCCAACCAGTCCATTCTAAAGGAGATCAGTCCTGGGTGTTCATTGGAAAGACTGATGTTGAAGCTGAAACTCCAATACTTTGGCCACCTGATGCTAAGAGCTGACTCATTTGAAAAGACCCTGATGCTAGGAAAGATTGAGGACAGGAGGAGAAGGGGACAACAGAGGATGAGATGGTTGAATGGCATCACCAACTCAATGGACATGAGTTTGGGTAAACTCCAGGAGTTGGTGATGGACAAGGAGGCCTGGTGTGCTGCAGTCCGTGGGGTCGCAAAGAGTCAGACATGACTGAGCGACTGAACTAAACTGAACTGAGTATTCCATTTAATGGATGTGTCACAGTTTATTTGTCCATTCCCTAGTTGAAAAGTATTTGAGTGTTTCCAGGTTTTGTGTGACAATTATGAATAAAGCTACTCTAAACATTGATGTACAGGTTTTTGTATGAACATGTGGTTTCATTTCACTTGGGTAAATACCTAGGAGTAGGACTGCTGGGTCATATGAGAAGTGTATGTTTAACTTAAAAAACTGCCGAAGTGTCTTCCAAAGTGGCAGTACCATTTTGCAAATTAGCACTGCATCAGGTTCTAGTAGTTTTACAGCCTCACCAATACTTGCTTATATATATATTTTTTTTCTTTTTATATGTTTTTGAATGATATTCATTCTAATAGATGTGTAGTGGTTCTCACTGTTGCTTTGAATTGCATTTCCAAACTAATGATGCTGAACATCTTTTCATGTACATATTTGTCTATATATATCTTCCACATATTTGATACATTCATATATCTTCTTTGATAATGTGTCTGTGTAAATCTTGTTTCCATATTTTTATTGGATAGTTTGCTATTATTTTTGAGCTATGAGAGTTCTTGCTAAATTCTGGATACAAGTCCTTTGTCAGACATGTGATTAACAAATATTTTCTCCCAATCTGTGGCTTATATTTTCATTCTTTTTTATATTGTCTTTTGAGGAGGAAATGATTTTAATTTATATAATGTCCAATTGATTATTTTTTCTTTCATGGATTATGTTTTGATATTAGATCTAAAAACCTTTTGTCCAACCTAATGTCACACAGATTTTTTTTTCTCATGCTTTTGTCTAGAACTTCTATAGCTTAAAATTTTTTCATTTAGGATTACTATGATCCATTTGAGCTACCAGGGATCAAACATGCACTCCCTTCACTGGAAGGCAACCACTGGACCACCAGGAAAGTCCTTTGAGCTATTATGTATAGATTTGAAGTAAATCAACATTTTTGCACATGAGTGTGCAATTGTACAAGCACCATTTGTTGAAAAAGCTCTTCTTTCTCCACTGAACTTCCATTGTTTTGTCAAAAATCAACTGGCTATATTCATGCAGGTCAGTTTTTAACTTTTACAATCTTTTGTCATTGCTCTATGTATCTATCTCCTGAACAATATCACACTGGTTTGTTTACTATAAATGTGTATTATCTTAAAATCAGGTAGTGTGAATCCTCCAACTTTGCTCTTTTCACAAATTTTTTTCTATTCTATTCCAAAAATCTTTCCATATAAATTTTAGAATAATTTTTTGGATATCTGCAAAAATGCTGTTATTTTTATGGGGACAGCATCTATATATCAATTTGTAAAGAACTAACATTTTAACAATATTGAGTTTAAAACTTTCTATTTATTTAAATCTTATTTAATTTTTTTCACAAGTATTTTGTAGTTTTTGATATACATGTCCTGCACATAATTTTTATCTGGCGCTACTGCAAATGATGGCTCTTTTTTAGGTTATGCTCAGTGATATAAGCCAGTCACAGAAGTAAAATACTGCATAATTCCATTTATGTGAAGTATTTACAACAGTTAAGCTCATATAAGCAGCGATTAGAATGGTAGCCGGAGAAGGCAATGGCAACCCACTCCAGTACTCTTGCCTGGAACATCCCATGGATGGAGAAGCCAGGTACGCTGCAGTCCATGGGGTCACGAAGAGTCGGAGATGACTGAGCGACTTCACTTTCACTTTCATTCACTGGAGAAGGAAATGGCAACCCACTCCAGTGCTCCTGCCTGGAGAATCCCAGGGACGGCAGAGCCTGGTGGGCTGCAGTCTATGGGATTGCACAGAGTTGGACACGACTGAAACGACTTAGCAGCAGCAGCAGAATGGTGGCTGTCAGGAGCTAGGAGAAGAGGAGATAGTGCATTTTTATTTGATGAGTATAAAGTTTCAATTACTCAAGATAAATATATTATAGTTTTGCTATACAATATTGTGTCTTGAGTTAATAATGCTGTGTGGTACACTCAAAAACTTGTAAGAGGGTAGATGTCATGTTAAGTGTTCTTACCACACACATAGAAAAAAAAAACATAAAAAAGCAATAATGAAGGAACATAAGGAAAAGGGAGGTTTTGGATATATTTATTATTTTGATTATGGTGATGGTGTCATGGGTGTGTGTGTGTGTGTGTGTGCATGCTCAGTCCCTCAGTTGTCTCTGACTCTTTGTGATCCCGTGGACAGTAGCCTGCCAGGCTCCTCTGTCCATGGGATTCTCTAGGCAAGAATACTGGAGTGGGTTGCCATGCCCTCCTCCAAGGGATCTTCCTGACCCAAGGATCGAACCTATGTCTTCTGCGTCTCCTGCATTGGCAGGCAGATTCATCACTAAGCCACCTGGGACCCATCATGTGTGTATACATATGCCCAAACTCATCAAATGGTACATGTTAGACATATGCAGGCAAAATCAGACATGTAGATCAGTGGAACAGAATAAGGAGTCCAAGAATAAACCCACACACCTACAGTCAACTAATCTATAACAAAGGAGATAAGAATATACCATGGAGAAAAGATAGTCTCTTCAATAAGTGGAACTGGGAAAGGTGGACAGTCTCATGTAAATCAATTAAGTTAGAACATAAACTCACAGCATATATCAAAATAAACTCAAAATGGCTTAAAGACCTAAATATAAGTCATGACGCCATAAACCTCGTAGAAGAGAATGTAGGCAAAACATTCTCAGACATAAATTGTAACAATCTTTTCTTAGATCAGTCTCCCAAGGCAAAATAAATACAAGCAAAAATAAATGAATGGAACATAATCAAACTTAAAAGCTTTTGCACAGCAAAGGAAACCATAAACAAAATGAAAAGATAACCTATAGAATGGGATAAAACATTTATAAATGATGCAAATGACAAGGGATTAATTTCCAAAATATACAAACGGTTCATACAATTCAATAGAAAAAAAATCAAACAACCTTAAGTTTGTTTCCTATGTCTGTGAGTCTGTGAACTTATTTACAAAATGAAAATAGACTCACAGACATAGAAAACAAACTTATGTTACCAAAGGGGATAGCAGGGTAGGGGGGAGATAAATTAGGAGTTTGGGATTAATGTACACACTACTGTATATAAAATAGGTAAACAATAAGGACATACTATATAGTGCAGGGAACTCGACTCAATATTCTGTAACAACTTACATGGAACATATAAAAGGATCCTCCCCACAGGAACGTGCAGATGGGATTGTGAAGCCTCATTGGGACAATACATCTCAGGGCTACTGACAAGGGCTGATTTGAAAGGAGGCATTGTGAATACAAACAAAGGTTGCAGCTATTTTCCTGATATTGTGTCCAATATATCCAAAATCATAAATCATAGAGTCCCAAAAAGAAACTAAAGGTCATTTTGTCATCTTTACAAAAAAGGAATATGATTTTTCAGATTACCTGTTTCTTGTGACTTCTTGTTAGTTTGTGTCTTTCAGGGAATTTGTCCATTTTATCTAAGCTGTCAAATTTATGGGCATAGAGTTATCCATATTATTACCTAATTATCCTGTTAATGTCCATAGTACCCATAATGATATCCTCTCTTTTATTACAAATTTTGGTAATTTATGTTTTCTCTCTTTTGCTCAGCCCATCTGGCTAGAGTTTTAGCAATTTTATTGATTTTTATAAACAACAAGGTTTTTGTTTTCATTGATTTTCTATTTTTAATTTTTGATTTCTGCCTTTATCTTTTTTAGTTGTTGTTAATATTTATCTATTTATTCAGCTGTGCTGGGTCTTAGTTGCAGCATGCAGGACCTCCAAACTTCGTTGTAGCATGAGGGTTCTTCAATTGTGCCATGTGAACACTTAATTGCAGCATGTGGGTTCTAGTTCCCTGCCCAGGGATTGAATCAAAGTCCTCTGCATTGGGAGCATGGAGTCTTAGCCATTGGACCTCCAAGGAAGCCCTGATTTATGGATGGTTTAACAGAAATTTATTTCTCATAGTTCTTAAAGCTGGAAAGTTCAAACTCATGGTGTCAACAGATTTGGTTCATGGTGAGGGCCCTCTTCTTGGGTAGAAGACAAATGCCTTCTTACTGTATTCTTTTTTTTTTCCTCATCTTTTTTAAAAAATTTTATTATTATTATTATTACTTTTTACTTTACAATATTGTATTGGTTTTGCCATACATCAACATGCATCTGCCATGGGTGTACACGTGTACAAGCTTGTTACCCTCATCTTCTTATAAAGGCACAATTCCATTATGATGTCTTTACCCCATGACCTGATCCAAACTCAATTACCTCCCAAAGGCCCCTCCTCCAAATACCATCACACTGGGGATTTAAGGTTTCAATATGTGAATTTTAGGGGGACACAAACATTCAATTCATAACAGGAAGGAAGTGAATGTCTCTAAAATGGCAATATGAGGCTTCACTTGATGATGGGAATGTTCTGTATCTTAACTGTATCAATGACAAAATCATGGTTGTGACACTGTACAAGAAGGAAGATGTTACCATTGTGGAAAACTGGCTAAAGGGTTCATGAGATCTAGCTATATTATTTCCTACAACTACATGTGAATCTACAATTATCTAAAAATAAAAAGTTTAATTACCAGTGTGTTTGCACACTAGGCTCCCCTTTAGTGCCTGCACCAAGGAGGCAATTCCCATTCCCTCTCCCACCCTCGGTAGCCAACTGTTTCATCCCAAATATTCTTAACAAGTGACCTAATCAGTGTGGGGTCGTAGCCTCCAAACACTATTCTTTTCTCGGAGGTGTTGTCCATGACTTTTAGTGGGGTGAGTCTTTCTGTCCACTTGGAGGCCTTTAGCTGCTTATAGCACAGGGTGTTATGCTTAGTTGCTCAGTTGTGTCCGACTCTTTGTGATCCCATGGACTGTAGCCCACCAGGCTCCTCTGTCCATGTTATTTCCCAGGCAAGAATACTGGAGTGGGTAACCATTCCCTTCTCCAGGGGATCTTCCCAACCCAGGGATTGAACCCAAGTCTCCCACATTGCAGGCGGATTCTTTATTGTCTGAGCCACCAGGGAAGCCACACAGGGTAGGATGCACCAAACACCACTGTGTCATGGCCTAGAGGTGATTATTTGATGTATTTTTCTGCCTTTGGGGGTAGGGGCCAGTGACACATTTCACCTAATATAGGTTACTGCAATCTATACCATGATGTGATATGACTACTGTCCAACCCCCGACAAGCCCATGCAGAAACTCCAGGACATGGCCCCTTGCCCAGAAGATAGTGTGAAGAAATTTGTCTTTAGTGCTCAGACCTCACCTCAATTTCTGGCTAACTGTAGACCTTCTGTTCCAATCCCCAACTTCACAGAACCCCACCTTTGTCTGTCTCACACCCCTGCCTCTCCCCTTCTTCTCTCCTGACCATCAGAGAGCGTACAAAGACAGACACAAATCTTCAACAACAGCTTTTTATTTTTCTCATAACCATGAGTGTATCACATTGATGCCTAGTTTGGTCTCTAAGTAACTAGCCATTTCTCATGAGCTAGACTTTAAAGATTCTTCAGGGATTTCTGTGGTCTCCGTCACCATTCCCAAATTCTGCCTGCCCTGGTCATCACCAGAAATGGTGGCTTTCTTCACAGTCTCTTGATTTTGCTTTGGTTCAGTTTGGTTTTCAGTCCGTGTCTCATTCATCCTGGGATGACAGTTGGTTAGTACTGGCATAAAGCGTCTTCTGCTCACATTCCCTTGATGGCATCTTTTCATTTGCATGATTCTCTTGGCTTTCTGTAAAGACAATACAATCAGCACAGAGGGGCCATGGTTTGGGGTGAGAGGGTGGGGGATAGATGAGAACAGGGGCTTTGAGAAAAGGACTGCGGGCTCAAGAGGGGAATGCCAGGTAAGGCCAGGGTAAGACTCTTGTGGGAGTGTTAATGGGGAAGAGGATGAGGACTTTGAGTGGGGTTATCTCACCTTCACACTACCTCCAGGCCTGTATGCAGAGGGCATCCTCTTCTTCCCTGCTTTGGTGTTTGAGGTCTGCTGTTCTACAGAAGTGGTAGGTGTTTGTGATTTCCAGGTCTCCCTCTCCATATTGGTGCTCCCAATGCTCCACCAGTCTTCCTGATCTGTCCATATATGCCCCTCCCAGAACAAGGAAGGGCCACACCCTTAGGCTTTGTTTGGTCAGCAAGGCTGTCTTCCAGCCAATGGTAGCCCTGGAGGGCTTAGACATCACCAAGCACCATCGTGACACATTCATGGAGGAGGGGGAGATGCTGGCAAGGCCAAATCGCTCTGGTAGGAGAAAGGGGTCATTTTTAACACTCTTAAATGACCCTTGAAACTGACCTATCACCCTCCTCATCTCCCCATGTCAAGTCTGATGGATTACATGGCAGGGAGAGGGTGTCTCCTCCAAACATTTCCCAGAACCACCGTATTCAGTGGTGTGCTCTGGTTTCTCTTATGCTTCAACCTTACCAAGGGTTTTTGGTATGTCTCACCTTCAATCCATCCAGGGTAATATGACCATATTTAAGTCTGTGTGGATGGGAATTATCTCATTTCCCTCCTACAAATATCTCTACACACTTTGAAGACCCACTCACTTCTTGGCTACTACCAAGGAAATTTTTCATCCTACCTTTTTTCTCCAGTGTCTATACAACTCTCCTCAGTTTTCTGTTTTCCAGTCTTAAATCACTGCCTTCAGGCTGTCAAGACTTCAGTGGATAAACTTGCTATGTTGGGGGTCCTAATTTTGTTTCAAATGTGGGAGGTCTTGCTCATCTCAATAGGTGTACTATTCAGGCTTAGGTTCTAACAGTTTAGGGAGGATGAGGCTGATCATACAAGCTGCAAGCTGTGCTGGGTGTTTGCATGCAAAAAAAAAACTACAACCTAAAAGTGTCCCTTGCATTCCTATACACTAATAATGAGAAAACAGAAAGAGAAATTAAGGAAACAATTCCATTCACCATTGCAACGGAAAGAATAAAATACTTAGGAATATATCTACCTAAAGAAACTAAAGACCTATATATAGAAAACTATAAAACACTGGTGAAAGAAATCAAAGAGGACACTAACAGATGGAGAAATATACCATGTTCATGGATTGGAAGAATCAATATAGTGAAAATGAGTATACTACCCAAAGCAATTTATAGATTCAATGCAATCCCTATCAAGCTACCAACGGTATTCTTCACAGAGCTAGAACAAATAATTTCACAATTTGTATGGAAATACAAAAAACCTCGAATAGCCAAAGCTATCTTGAGAAAGAAGAATGGAACTGGAGGAATCAACCTACCTGACTTCAGGCTCTATTACAAAGCCACAGTTATCAAAACAGTATGGTACTGGCACAAAGACAGAAATATAGATCAAGGGAACAAAATAGAAAGCCCAGAGATAAATCCACGCACATATGGACACCTTATCTTTGACAAAGGAGGCAAGAATATACAATGGATTAAAGACAATCTCTTTAACAAGTGGTGCTGGGAAAACTGGTTAACCACTTGTAAAAGAATGAAACGAGAGCACTTTCTAACACCATACACAAAACTAAACTCAAAATGGATTAAAGATCTCAATGTAAGACCAGAAACTATAAAACTCCTAGAGGAGAACATAGGCAAAACACTCTCCGACATACATCACAGCAGGATCCTCTATGACCCACCTCCCAGAATATTGGAAATAAAAGCAAAAATAAACAAATGGGACCTAATTAAACTTAAAAGCTTCTGCACAACAAAGGAAACTATAAGCAAGGAGAAAAGACAGCCTTCAGAATGGGAGAAAATAATAGCAAATGAAGCAACTGACAAACAACTAATCTCAAAAATATACAAGCAACACCTACAGCTCAATCCCAGAAAAATAAATGACCCAATCAAAAAATGGGCCAAAGAACTAAACAGACATTTCTCCAAAGAAGACATACAGATGGCTAACAAACACATGAAAAGATGCTCAACATCACTCATTATCAGAGAAATGCAAATCAAAACCACTATGAGGTACCATTTCACGCCAGTCAGAATGACTGCGATCCAAAAGTCTACAAGCAATAAATGCTGGAAAGGGTGTGGAGAAAAGGGAACCCTCTTACACTGTTGGTGGGAATGCAAACTAGTCCAGCCACTATGGAGAACAGTGTGGAGATTCCTTAAAAAACTGGAAATAGAACTGCCTTATGATCCAGCAATCCCACTGCTGGGCATACACACTGAGGAAACCAGAATTGAAAGAGACACGTGTACCCCAATGTTCATCGCAGCACTGTTTATAATAGCCAGGACATGGAAGCAACCTAGATGTCCATCAGCAGATGAATGGATAAGAAAGCAGTGGTACATATACACAATGGAGTATTACTCAGCCATTAAAAAGAATACCTTTGAATCAGTTCTAATGAGGTGGATGAAACTGGAGCCTATTATACAGAGTGAAGTAAGCCAGAAAGAAAAACACCAATACAGTATACTAACGCATATATATGGAATTTAGAAAGATGGTAACAATAACCCTGTATATGAGACAGCAAAAGAGACACTGATGTATAGACCAGTCTTTTGGACTCTGTGGGAGAGGGAGAGGGTGGGATGATTTGGGAGAATGGCATTGAAATACGTATAATATCATATATGAAACGAGTCGCCAATCCAGGTTCGATGCACGATACTGGATGCTTGGGGCTGATGCACTGGGACGACCCAGAGGGATGGTATGGGGAGGAAGGAGGGAGGAGGGTTCAGGATGGGGAACACATGTATACCTGTGGCGGATTCATTTCGATATTTGGCAAAACCAATACAATATTGTAAAGTTTAAAAATAAAATAAAATTTAAAAAAAATAAAATAAAAGTGAAGAATGCATGCAGGGAGGGGCTTGGATTAACCAGATGAATGTGTTACTTACATTAAAAAGTTCTTCTCAACAGGTATTCTCACCTGCAGGACACTTTTATCACTTTATTTTACCATTGGAATTGATAGTGTCTTAACTCTTTTCCTTCTAAGGAAGCCTTCTGGAGATATACACCTTACTTTCCTGGAGGGACACTGGTGGGATTCTTTTTTTATGAACAGCTGTAACAAGCTTCCAGCTTCTTGGTGGAGACACTTTGTGATCAATTTTGTTCCATTTACTTCCCTAGGTAGAGGGTCCCTCATTTGAGTTTTGCCCCTGTACTAAAAGAATGATGGAGTTAGCCATAGGCCAGAGTGGATGTATTCACATCAGAAAAAGGACCTTTCAAAGGAAAGAATATCATCAAAGCTAAAGAAGTAATTGCATAATAATAAAATTGTCAATTAATCCAAAGAAGAAAAATTCCTTACATTTTTCTCCTAATAGCAGAGCTTCAAACTATATTAAACAAAAACTGAAAGAACTGCAAGGAGAAGCAGACAAATTCACAGTCATAGAGATTTCAATATCCTTATTTTGATAAGTGAAAAAAACAAGTAGGAAAATCAGTAAATATATAGAAAATATGAACTATAATATCAATTCAATTAATCTAGTTGACATTTACAGAATAATCTCAGTAACATGAGAATTTACATCCTTTTCAAGTTCACAACTGACATTTATCAAGATAGATATAATATTCTGGTCATAAAGCAAGTCTGAATAAATTTAGAAGGGTTCAAGTTATGCACACTTTATTCTCTGACCACAATGGAATTAAATTTGAAGTCAATAAAAGAAACATGACTGGAAAAATCCCAAATACTTGGGAAAACTAAATGATGCACTCTTAAATAACTAATGGGTCAAAGAATAAATTAAAGAGAAATTACAATATATTTTAAACAGAATAAAAATGAAAACACAATAGAAATTATGTGATGCCACCAAAGCAGTATGTACAGGGAAATTTTATATTGCTAAACGTCTGTATTTCAAAAGAAGAAATACCTCCAATCAATGACCTTAGCCTCTCTCTTAAATATCTATAAAAGAAAAGCATGTTAAACTCCAAAAAGTAGTTGAAAGAAAATAATAAAGACCAAATAATATCAATAAAATAGAAAAACAATAGAGAAAATCAATGAGCCCAAAAGGGAATTCTTTGAGAACAGCAATAAAATTGATAAACCTAGCCAGACAAATAAAAACAAAAGCAGAAAAGAGACAAATAGCTGATATCAGGTAGGGGAAAGGTGACATAATAGCAGATTCTAGGGACAAAAAAGAAAAGAAAATAGTATGAATAATGTATGCCAATAAATGTGACTTTAATGAAATAGATTCTATGAAAGACACAAACTACCAAAGCTCACCCAAAAATAAATACTTTTCAGTTACACCTGCTGCTGCTGCTGCTGCTAAGTCACTTCAGTTGTGTCCAACTCTGTGTGACCCCATAGACGGCAGCCCACCAGGCTCCCCATCCCTGGGATTCTCCAGGCAAGAACACTGGAGTGGGTTGCCATTTCCTTCTTCATACACCTGAGCCTATGTTAACACTTGGTAGACTCTTATATAAGCTTAAGCAAGGAGGCTGGTTGCCAGAGGAACCAACAATGTGGTTAGAAGATTAGAACTTTCAGCCGCCCCCCTCCACATTTGGAGAGGGTTGAGAGGGCTGAAGACTGAGTAAATCACCAGTGACCAACGATTTAATCAGTCGTGCCTATGTAATGAAAACTATGAAAGTGAAAGTGAAGTCACTCAGTCGTATTCAACTCTTTTCAACCCCATGGACTGTAGCCCACGAGGCTCCTCCATGCATGGAATTTTCCAGGCAAGAGTACTGGAGTGGGTTGCCATTTCTTTCTCCAGGGGATCTTCCCGACCCAGGGATCGAACCCAGGTCTCCCTCATTGCAGGCAGACGCTTTAACATTTGAGGCACCAGGGAAGCCCTGGAACCTCTATAAAAACCCCTAAACAAAACAGTTTGGGGAACTGCCAGGTTGACTAACACTTCCAGGTTCTGGGAGGTTCACACACCTGAAAAGGGCATGGAGGCTCCATGTTCCTTCCCCCATACCTTGCCCTACACATCTCTTCCTTTTGACTCTTTCTTTGATGTATCCTTCACTTTCTTTCTAAGTAAAAGAAAGAGGAGGAAAAAGGAAAAGGACTGGGAACAGAAGTGCATAACCCAAATAGCTCTCTATATATTAATGAAATTTGAAGTTGTAGTTAAAAAATATCCGTGGGAGAAAGTTTGAGGTCCAGATGGACTTGCTAGTGAATTAAACGAAATATTTAAAGAAGAATTAGCACCAACTCTTCATGTGTGTGTGTTAATTTGCTTCAATCGTGCCCGACTCTGTGCGAACTTGTGGACTATAGCCCACCAAGCTCCTCTGTCCATGGGATTCTCCAGGCAAGAATACTGGAGTGGGTTGCCATGCCCTCCTCCAGGGAATCTTCCTGACCCAGGGATTGAACCCGAGTCTCTTACATCTCCTGCACTGGCAGGCGGGTTATTTACCACTCAGTTCAGTTCAGTCGCTCAGTCGTGTCTGACTCTTTGCAACCCCATGGACTGCAGCATGCCAGGCCTCCCTGTCAATCACCAACTCCCAGAGCTAACTGAAACTCATGTCCATTGACTCAGTGATGCCATCCAACCATCTCATCCTCTGTCGTCCCCATTCAGGACTGATCTCCTTTAGGATGGACTGGTTGGATCTCCTTGCAGTCCAAGGGACTCTCAAGAGTCTTCTCCAACACCACAGTTCAAGAGCATCAATTCTTCAGTGCTCAGCTTTCCTTATACTCCAATTCTCACATCCATACATGACTACTAGAAAAACCATAGCTTTGACTAGACGGACCTTTACTGATAAATTAATGTTTCTACTTTTTAATATGCTGTCTAGGTTGGTCATAACTTTTCTTCCAGGGAGCAAGAGTCTTAATTTCATGGCTGCAATCACCATCTGCAGTGATTTTGGAGCCCCCAAAAGTAAAGTCAGCCACTGTTTCCACTGTTTCCCCATCTATTTCCCATGAAGTGAGGGGACCAGACGCCATGATCTTAGTTTTCTGAATGTTGAGCTTTAAGCCAACTTTTTCACTCTCCTCTTTCACTTTCATCAAGAGGCGCTTTAGTTCTTCTTCGCTTTCTGCCAAAAGGGTGGTGTCATCTGCATATCTGAGGTTATTGATATTTCTCCCGGCAATCTTGATTCCAGCTTGTGCTTCTTCCAGCCCAGCATTTCTCATGATGTACTCTGCATAGAAGTTAAATAAGCAGGGTGACAATATACAGCCTTGATGTACTCCTTTCACTATTTAGAACCAGTCTGTTGTTCCATGTCCAGTTCTAACTGTTGCTTCCTGACCTGCATACAGGTTTCTCAAGAGGCAGGTCAGGTGGTCTGGTATTCCCATCTCTTTCAGAATTTTCCACAGTTTATTGTGATCCACACAGTCAAAGGCTTTGGCATAGTCAATAAAGCAGAAATCAATGTTTTTCTGGAACTCTCTTGCTTTTTCCATGATCCAGCAGATGTTGGTAATTTGATCTCTGGTTCCTCTGCCTTTTCTAAAATCAGCTTGAACATCTAGAAGTTCACGGTTCACGTATTTCTGAAGCATGGCTTGGAGAATTTTGAGCATTACTTTACCAATGTGTGAGATGAGTGCAATTGTGCGGTAGTTTGAGCATTCTTTGGCATTGCCTTTCTTTGGGATTGGAATGAAAACTGACCTTTTCCAGTCCTGTGGCCACTGCTGAGTTTTCCAAATTTGCTGACATATTGAGTGCAGCACTTTCACAGCATCATCTTTCAGGATTTAAAATAGCTCAACTGGAATTCCATCACCTCCACTAGCTTTGTTCGTAGTGATGCTTTCTAAGGCCCACTTGACTTCACATTCCAGGATGTCTGGCTCTAGGTGAGTGATCACACCATCATTATTATCTTGGTTGTGAAGATCTTTTTTGTACAGTTCTTCTGTGTATTCTTGCCACCTCTTCTTAATATCTTCAGCTTCTGTTAGGTCCATACCATGTCTGTCCTTTATCGAGCCCATCTTTGCATGAAATGTTCCCTTGGTATCTCTAATTTTCTTGAAGAGATCTCTAGTCTTTCCCATTCTATTGTTTTCCTCTATTTCTTTGCATTGATCACTGAGGAAGGCTTTCTTATCTCTTCTTGCTATTCTTTGGAACCCTGTGCAATTTATCCCAGGAATTCAATATTGGTTTTACATCCAAAAATCAATCAATGTAATATACCATATTAATTGGATAACTTTTTTTTTTTGGCTGCACCAGGTGGCATGCCAGATCTTAGTTCTCTGACCAGGGGTGCGACCATGCCCTCTGCAGTGGAAGCACAGATTCTTAACCATTGGACCACTAGGGAAGTCTCTAATTGATTAAAATTTTTAAAATACATGATCATTTCAACAGACTCAAAAAGAGCATTTGACAAAATCTAATACCCCTAATGGCAACCCACTCCCATATTCTTGCCTGGAGAATCCCAAGGACAGAGGAGCCTGGTGGGCTGCTGTCTATGGGGTCGCATCAGAGTCAGACAGGACTGAAGTGACTTAGCAGCAGCAGCAGCAGCAGCAATACCCCTTGTGGCTCAGCTGGTAAAGAATCTGCCTGCAATGTGGGAGACCTGGGTTCTATTCCAGGGTTGGGAAGATGTCCTGGAGAAGGGAAAGTCTATCCACTCCAGTATTCTTGCCTAGAGAATTCTATGGACTGCATAGTCCATGGGGTCGCAAAGAATTGGACACGACTGAGAGACTTTCACTTTCACTTTCAATACTCTTTCATTATAAAAGCACTCAACAAACAAGGAATACAAAGAACGTTCTTCAACCTGATAAAAGTAGCATATAAAAACAACACAGCTAACATCATACTTCAGTGGGAAAGATTGAATGCTTTTTCCCTAAGATCAGGAACAAGATAAGAATACCCATTCTCAGCATTTATATTGAACATGGAAATTAGGCAAGAAAAATAATGAAAGGCATCCATGTTGGAATGGAAAAAATAAAATTACCTTTATTCACAGATAACATGCTACTAAAACTAATAAATTAGCTTAGCAACATTGTAGATTACAAAATCAATATGCAAAAATCAATTTTATTTCCATATGGTATCAATCTAGTCTAGTCTAAGTCACTTCAGTCGTGTCCGACTCTGTGCGACCCCACAGACAGCAGCCCACCAGGCTCCCCCGTCCCTGGGATTCTCCAGGCAAGAACACTGGAGTGGGTTGCCATTTCCTTCTCCAATGCATGAAAGTGAAAAGTGAAAGTGAAGTTGCTCAGTCGTGTCCGACTATCAGTGACCCCATGGACCACAACCTACCAGGCTCCTCCGTCCATGGGATTTTCCAGGCAAGAGTACTGGAGTGGGGTGCCATTGCCTTCTCCAATATAGTATCAATGACCAATCAAATACTGAAACAAAAATATTTACAAAAGCAACTAAAAATAAGATAAGCTAACAGAAAATTTTAACAAAATGTGTGAAGGACTTGTGCACTGAAAACTATAAAATGTTATCAAGATGATTAAATCAACAAATGAAGAAATAGAGCCCTTGTTAATTGGTCAGAAGACTCAATATTATTAAGATGTCAACTATTTCCAAGTTGGTCTACAGATTCAGAACAATCCCAATCAATAACCCATCAGGGTTTTTTTTTTGGTAGAAACTGACAATATGGTTTTTATTTTTATTATTTTTTATCACAAGTTCTTTTAATATTCTTTAACCTTAATTGAGCAGGCCCCTTTCTTCTCAGCAAACAACTACAAGCTCATTATCTGATGAATAGACACAATGTAAATGAAATCCGTTAAAATGACTTTATCATTGATGTACGATCATTATCACTTCCAAAATGTTCTAAGCTTTTTGATCTTAGATAATAAATTACCACTTGTGCTTTACAAAATACTCAGTTCAATTTAAGATTGTACCAGGATACTTCTACTCTATATTATTTCTGGGGGAAAATTTGTATTGTTATCCTAAAAATTAATTAGTCCATTTTGACATACATCTTTAGAAATATTCAAAATTGTTTCAATAGAAAAGTTTGTCTTGAAACACCTATAGATATTTTCCTATTTAGTAATTTTTTTCTTTTTTTAATTAATTAATTTATTTTAATTGGAGGCTAATTACTTTACAATATTGTAGTGGTTTTTGCCATACATTGACATGAATCCATCATTGGAAAAGACTCTGACCCTGGGAGGGATTGGGGGCAGGAGGAGAAGGGGACGACAGAGGATGAGATGGCTGGATGGCATCACCGATTCGATGGACATGAGTTTGAGGGAACTCCGGGAGTTGGTGATGGACAGGGAGGCCTGGCGTGCTGCAATTCATGGGGTCGAAAAGAGTCGGACACGACTGAGCAACTAAACTGAACTGAACTGACATGAATCCACCACAGGTGTACATGTGTTCCCCATCCTGAAACCCTCTCCCACTTCCCTCCCCATCCCGTCCCTCAGGGTCATCCCAGTGCACCGGCCCTGAGCACCCTGTCTCATGCATTGAACCTTGACTGACAACCTATTTCACTTACGGTAATATACATGTTTCAATGCTATTCTTTCAATTCATCCCACCCTCACCTTCTCCCACAGAGTCCAAAAGTCTGTTCTTTACATCTGTGTCTCTTTCACTGTCTTGCCTATAGCGTTATCATTACCATCTTTCTAAATTCCGTATATATGTGATAGTATACTGTATTGGTGTTTTTCTTTCTGGCTTACTTCACTCTGTATAATAGGCTCCAGTTTCATCCACCTCATTAGAACCGATTCAAATGTATTCTTTTTAATGGCTGAGTAATACTCCATTGTGTATATGTACCACAGCTTTCTTATCCATTCGTCTGCTGATGGACATCTAGGTTGTTTCCATGTCCTGGCTATTATAAACACTGCTGCGATGAACATTGGGGTACACGTTTCTCTTTCAATTCTGGTTTCCTTGGTATGTATGCCCAGCAGTGGGATTGCTGGGTTGTATGGCAGTTCTATTTCCAGTTTTTTAAGGAATCGCCACACTGTTCTCCATAGTGGCTGTACTAGTTTGCATTCCCACCAACAGTGTAAGAGGGTTCCCTTTTCTCCCCACCCTCTCCAGCATTTATTGTTTGTAGACTTTTTGATAGCAGCCATTCTGACTGGTGTGAAATGGTACCTCATAATGGTTTTGATTTGCATTTCTCTGATAATGAGTGATGTTGAGCATCTTTTCATGTGTTTGTTAGCCATCTGTATTTGGAGAAATGTCTGTTTAGTTCTTTGGCCCATTTTTTGATTGGGTCATTTATTTTTCTGGAATTGAGCTGCGTGAGCTGCTCACGTACTTTTGAGATTAATTCTTTGTCAGTTGCTTCGTTTGCTATTATTTTCTCCCATTCTGAAGGCTGTCTTTTCACCTTGCTTATAGTTTCCTTCGTTGTGCAAAAGCTTTTAAGTTTAATTAGGTCCCATTTGTTTATTTTTGCTTTTATTTCCATTACTCTGGGAGGTGGGTCATAGAGGATCCTGCTGTGATTTATGTCAGAGAGTGTTGTGCCTGTTTTCCTGCAGGAATTTTATATTTTCTGGTCTTATGTTTAGATCTTTAATCCATTTTGAGTTTATTTTTGTTTATGGTGTTAGAAAGTGTTCTAGTTTCATTCTGTTACAAGTGGTTGACTAGTTTTCCCAGCACCACTTGTTAAAGAGATCGTCTTTTCTCCATTGTTTGTTCTCAATATGGTTTTTAAATTCCAATGAAAAGACCAACAACTCAATCAAGCTTAGAAAAGAACAAAGTCGCAGGACAAGTGGTGCCTGATTTTGACTTATTGTGAAGCTACAATAATCAAAGCGATGTTGTTTTTGCATAAAAGTAGAAAAATAGATCAATGGAACAGAAATGAAAAGTCCAGAAACAAAACCACACATATATAGACAAATGATTTTTGACAAAAGTGCATAGGCAATTCAGTAGAGCAAGTACAGTCTTAACAGCAAATGGTTCTGGAAAAATTGAATATCAATATGCAAAAATATTAACTTAAAATTGATTATAGACCTAAATGTAAAACCTAAAACTATAAAACTTCTACAAGAAAATATAGGAGGAAACAGTTGTGCTCTTAGGTTGGATAAAGATTTTTTCAGATATGACACCAATGTACAATCCATAAAAGAACATATTGATAAATTAGATTTTATCAAAAGCAAATAAAAACTTCTTCTCTTTGAAAAACAGTGATAAGGGAATTAAAAGTCAAGCAGCATACAGGAAGAGAATATTTGTGAACCATATATGTGATAGAGAGATTTTATCCAAATATATGGTCCTCAAAACTCAATAACAAGAAAGCAAACAGCCAAGTTTTGAAAACTGGGCAAAAGTTTTGGACAAACACTTCATCAGAGAAAATATATGAGGAGTTAATAAGCACATATAAAAGTGCTAAAAGTCATTAGTCATTGGGAAATGCATATTAAAAGCAAAATGACATGCAACTAGATAGTGATTAGAATGGCTAAAATCAAAAGGCTGATTATAGTATGTGTTGGCCAGGATGTGAAGAAACAAGAACTCTCATACACAACTATTGGGAATGTAAATGGGAGAAGCAAATTGGAGAACAATTTGGCAATTTCTTAGAAAGTTAAAAACATAAATCTACAATATGTTTTGACCATTTCACTCCTAGGTATTTATCAAAGAGAAATTAAACCATGTGTTCACACAAGGACTTGTAAACAAATGGTCATAGTAATTTTATTTGTAATAACCCCACACTGAAAACTGTAGAGGTTCCATCAACAGATGAGTAGATAAACAAATTGTATTGATAATCTATATTAAGATTATATATATATATGTATAACTAAATCACTGTGCTATACACCTAAAACTAACACAACAATGTAAATCAACTATACTTCAATTTAAAAAGAGAAATGCATTTTATTAATGAGTACTTGAACTGATCAAGATGAGAAGAGGTGCATACATTTAAAAAATCATATAATCTGATTTTGTTATAAATCATGTTTTTGTAGCCCACATTTTATTTTATTAAATACTTTTTCTACTCACACATGAAAGATGAATAATTGAAGACTAGCAACAGATTATCTAATATATCTTAATGTCAGTTTATTGTTGAACTACCATTGTTTTTGGTGAGAATATTTAATTTAAAATGACATTTACGTAATGATCATTATGAAAACACTTTAATGTAAATAATATATCATATCATGTGAAATAATGAAAATACAGTATCTTTGTGCTTATTCAGATTATACTACTTGAATATGATGTATTTGGATTACATTGTTTTACTGAGCCTTCAGATAGTAATGTCTATCATGTTTAATTAAGCTGGTGAAAGAAAATGTTTTATGAAGAATGGTTCAGCAATTCATTTAAAACTTCTAATAAGATAGCACCCTGAATGTTATTTCTGTCATTTATATGATAATTTATACAAAAAATTTATAGAAACATAGTATTTAATATTGGGAAGAGCTTAGAAACAGAACATCTCAACTGGTCTGTTTCCTTTCATCAGACAAAATTCTATAATCTTTTATAGTGTTCATTTTCCCTTGGCAGCCAAGGAACCAAAAAGCCACATGGATGGAATGATTACTGGTCAGAATTATTTCATTTTGGCTCTAGTACAATTGCTGTATTTGTTTTTCTAAAATTTAAATTCTTTTAATTATCTAAGTATTACATGTATAAAATATCCTGTTAATTTTAAAAATTTATAGATAAAAGTAAAGATTCTCCTTACAGCTTACACTAATCCCAGATGGTGACCAATTATCTCTTTAGTTATTGTTCCAGAATGTACCTCTTGGTACATTTGGAGGAAACTTTAGATTCTGAAGGACTTCCCTGGTGGTCCAGTGGCTAAGACTCTGTGCTCCCAATGAGCAGGCCTGGGTTCAATCCCTGGTCAGGGAACTAGATCCTGCATGCCAAAACTAAGACCCAGCGCAGCCAAATAAACAAAAATAAATAAATTTTGACTTCCCTGGTGGCTCAGAGGTTAAAGCGTCTGCCTGCAATCCGGGAGACCTGGGTTTGATCCCTGGGTCAGGAAGATCCCCTGGAGAAGGAAATGGCAACCCACTCCAGTATTCCGGCCTGGAGAATCCCATGGATGGAGGAACCTGGTGGGCTATAGTCCACAGGGTCACAAAGAGTTGGACACGACTGAGCAACTTCACTTTACTCTTAGATTCTGAAATATGAGTTCAAATATTTTAAAAGCCAATGAATGCTTCCAAATTGCCTTCAGAGTTACTACAATTTATCCATCCATTCATTAATTCATTAAATATATATGTGTACTGTGTGTGTTATGTGTTTAGTCAATCAGTTGTGTTCGGCTCTTTGCAACCCTTTGAACTGTAGCCTGCCAGGTACCTCTGTCCATGGATTTTTCAGGCATGAATACTGGAGTGGGTTGCTATTTCCTCCTCCAGGAGATCGTCCTGACACACGAATAGAATCTGCACCTCCTGTGTCTCCTGCATTGCAGGCAGATTCTTTACCCTCTGAGTCGACAGGGAAGCCCATTAAAATATATATATATATATATATATATATATATTTAAAAAGAAAGAAAGACATTGAGGCTCAAAGAACTTAAGAGACTTTTTCAAGGTCACACATTAATAAGAAGTAAAGAGCCTAGATTTGAGTCTAGGTCTGAGTCTAGGCTCATTGCCAATGTCATTACATTACTTCTCTTCTTCTTGTCATTTCTCCACTTCCTCCACACATAAAATGCCTTTCCCTCTCTCACATGTATCCAGAGCACATGCACCCTAAGAACTGTTTCTGCCTCCCAACTGTAACCTGAGGACAAGATTCCAATGGCACAGTAGAGGTATGAGATAATCAGATGTTCTGATTTTTCTAACAAAATCAGCTGGATTCCTTTTGACACCCCTGTTCATCTCTTGAAACAAAAGGGAGAAAACAGTTTGGCTAGTATAGGATGCACTTCCGAAATGACAACTCTCAAAACACACTATTTTTCAGAAGAGCAAATCGCCGCCCCCATTTAAAGCACTGCCTTGGCTCTCCACCTGTGTCATAGTGGCCAACGGAAAGGCCAGTGCAGATCTGCAGATTTTCAAAAGCTTCCCAGCAGATTCTAAGTTGTGGTTTGGGTCACATTTCACAGGGTAAGACGCCTGGTGTGAGGGAGCAGGGTTACGCCTTTCCTGAAGCTGACTTGTAGAAGTCAGCCAGCCTCTCACTCCTTTGAATCCCCTTCCTGTCTCTCCAAAATGATGTGATTCTAGGACTCTGTGTGGGACGTTGCTGAGCCTTTTCCCACATCATGCTCACTGTTTTCCACAACCAGACACAAGGTCCTCAAATGCAGAGTCCATGCCTTGCTTGACTTTGTAATCCTTCCTGTGGCCGACCCAATGTCCAGCACATAGTAGGTCTTTATCACATTTGTGATTGCACACTGAATTTTAGATCAAACAAAAAAGAAATCAGATCTTTTTCAGCTTAAAAAAGTTCTTATCGCTTTATAATCATCAGTTTCACTTTGCAAGGTTCATGGAGATGAGGGTATTGAAACAAGGGAGGGAAAGGAGGAATTTTGCTGTGACATTGCCTACCTGAAAGAAAGAAAGTTAGTTACTTAGTCATATCTGGCTCTTTGTGACCCCATGGACTGTAGCCCATGAAGCTCGTCCATGGGATTCTTCAGGCAAGAGTACTGGAGTGGGTTGCCATTTCCTTCTCCAGGGGATCTTCTCAGCCCAGTGATCAAATCCAGGTCTCCTGCATTGCAGGCAGACACTTTACCAACTGAGCCATCAGGGAAGCCTACCTGAAGCATGGGTAATACCACTTAGCATTCACATTGTTCATAGTCAAAAATAGTCAAGATGGTTTGAGCTTCAGACTATACCCAAAACAGAAGAAAAGTTATTTATTTATTTATTTTGGCTACATGGCTTGCAAGAACTTAATTCCCTGACCAGGAATCAAACCCCAGTCCCTGGCAATGAAAACCCAGAATTCTAAGCACTAGAAGTCCCAAATTTTTAAAGTAGGTTACAAAGTTCAAAACAGAACAAAGCTCTAATCAGGTTCTGAAATAAAAGTAGATGACATTTTGGATTTTTTTTAATAAAAAGGAGAATCAGACCAATACTTCACTAAGTAATTTTGACTGTGCTGACAAAAATAACTATCACTGATTTCTGAAGTGGCTGGTATCAACTTTCTGAGTGTGTCTGTATCAGACACTAACTTTCCTTATGATGAAAATCTCTTTTAAAATTGAGAAAGTGGAAATATTCCTTCATTTTCTCTAATAATTTTATTAACAGTTCTTCAAAGTATAGCATTGATTAAAAAAAAAAAGATATTCAGAGGAAGCCAGCTAAAAGTTCAAACTGCAAAAATGTAACTCCAAAGAAAATATTAATCACCACCAGTGTCTATATAATTCCAAGAAATATGAAAATTTCATTGCTTCTTTTTGCAGTCAAAATTGCTCACATCGTCAGTGTAAACTTGACTACTTTACAGAGCAGGGACCAGGTTTGTTTGTTTGTTTTTTTTCTTTAAATCGTTTCATCTTCATCTTCCTTCTTGAAGCAGATGGGAATGCCCCTGATATCTTATAAATGTGATAATCCAAATGGTTAAGGAGAGAGATGGAGAAGTATATCTTTGAACAGAAAGTCTAACTCATCAGAAGCGATGTTTGTTTCCAGACCACACATATTAAGATTCCCAGCTGGATGGGACCTTGGACATCAGCTTGCTCAACATCTTCATTTCCTCAGAAGGAAACTGTCTTTGGATAGGCAATCAATGAAGAACAACAGAATATGCCCTTCCAGTTGAATAAACCCCACTGTAATCAGGCTTAGGACGTGAAGTCAAGACATCTGGATAAAAGATAGATAATTTGAATGACTTGCCTATGGGCCCAAACCAAGATCTCATTCCTAGTCCCAGTGAGCAGGTCACTCTTGGCTGGGTCCCCACACATGAGTGTCCAGTGCTGTGTCAAAGCCTACAAATGGATCTCTCTAGGCCTCCATGGCTAAGGCAGTGCACACATGTTGGTTTAATGGCCAGATGCTGAGTGCTAGCAGCCCAGTTTTCCAGTATGCTTTGATACCTGCATGTTCTTGGCCCCCAACTGCCACAAATGAAGACATTAAACTAAGGGATTCGCTTTTAGTGCTGTTTCTCCATAGTAACAAATGCAAGGGAGGAAATTGACAGAAGTTTAACATTTTCTTGATTGACTTTAACATTCATCACAATGATGAGAAGGTTAATGCATCCAGAGAGATGAAATGCCAGAGACATTTTAAAACATATTGACTCCATGTCAGTCTTTTAAGTTGTTATCATTTTTAAAAACTATAGGCTGTGGCTGCAAAAGAAATAAATAATGAACAATAGCTTAAAACAGAAAGAGAACTGCAACTTAACGAACTTTGCTTCATTGCCTAAAGTTCATTGATAGAAAATACTAGCGTAATTCAATTATCTGTAAACATGGAAACCAAGACCCAGGGAGGAGAAGGGTTTTGCCCAAGTCAATAGCAGAGACAAAACTGGAACCCAGACTTTCAACTAAGCCAGTGCCTTGTAAATCCTGCTATATTGGTAAGTCAGCAATGTACACCTTTTTTTCTTAAGGATGTATGAATTGTAGCCCATGGCTCATCAAAATTTATAGAGCCATCAATGTCTGCAATAAAAGACTCAGCTAGATTTCCTTTCTAATGAAAGGATTAAAAACACCATTTGAGAGAACATTGTTTATTTGCAATATCTGCTCCTGTTAAGCTTGATTTAGTGTTTAAGCAGAGAGATCTAATCTCATACAAATCTCAACAGTAAATAATTCAGGTTCCAAATCAGATAAGGTATGAATTCTACCTCCATATTTGTGTTCCCTTCTCTAATTGACAATATAGCATTTTGCTGCCATTTATACAGGGAATGGTGTGTCTTACCTGTAATCAAATGAAGTCTTTGAATTAAATACTGCTCAATTGCCTTCTACTTTGGCATTTTCTTTAAACAATCAGAATCCACAAGTTTCTTAAATTCAAGAAGACATTCATTTTTGTTTGCTGAAGTGTTGTGTTTTTTTCCTTTCTTTATATAGGTAAAAGAAATCTACAGAGTTCTGAAGTCTTAATTATAACCGAGCTTTAAATATCGAAATTCTAAACACTTAAAGACAATATTAGATATCTGCATGCTGCATGACATACTTGTCTTATTTCCCATGGGCTAAGGCAGAGAGCAGAATTTCAATCATTTTCTCATTCTGACTTCTGGCTTTTCACATCAGCAAATATTTCCTGATTACCCTTTCTGAGCAGGGTTCTGTGGTTGACCCAGAGATGAGATGGAAAGGAGTAGGTAGAGGAAGGGGAGAGGTGAACAGGTACAGGGATAATTAAAACCTGTCTTTATCCTCCCATCACTTGTGGTCTAGAAAGAGTATTAAGACAGGGGCATATGTATTCACTCAGGATGGTCAATGGATGGAGGAAGTGTTTCAGGGCAGAGTTTCATGAAGACCTCCCAGAGGAGAGGGGATGGGAACTTGACTTTTTGTAGAAGAATTTCAACAGGCATACCTAGGAGGCTTGAAACAAGAGAGGTTCAGGTGGAAGGAACAGCAAGAGCAATGGTACAGAGGTGGGAAAGGGCAGATGAGACTGGGGACTGAATGGAAATAAGTCCATAAACTTTGATTGACTGTATTTGGTAGGGCTCATGAATGCAACAAAGCCATATGGCTGGCTAATTAGAGACAGTCATTCCAATGCTCTTGTGGCATTAAGATAAGCTACCTCCAGCAGCTCTCAGTCCAAGGCTTATTTTTGTGACTGTAATCCATCTAATAGCAATGGCTTATGGACTATTGTCTAGCCAGATCCCACTGGAAGTTTCTGTCAAAGCTGATAATGAGAACTGGGAGGTCCCAGGATTTGGGACAGACATAGAGCCCTCCTCTGTGTCTGATAAGGTACCAGAATTCTTGTGTTTGCTTGGAACTTTGCAAATTCAAGACAGAGCAAAGAGTGGAGTCCAAGGCAGCCTGTTTCCTTTTGATGGGCCCCATGAGGGCACTGAGGGGCTCCTCAAGCTGCAAGCCTCTGAAATAACCCTGACTGATTTCAGGACATGCAGAGATAGAATCTGTAAGTCTGAGCCTGGGAGCTGTAATTCTCTACAGCTGTTCTCTAAACAAAAACCCACAGATGCAAACTGGAGCAAACAGTTGAGAAACAAGAAAAGTCTGTTTGTACAATAGGCAATTTTTTAAAAATCCCTTCCAGAAATTTCCACCTTCCATTTCCCATTGGGACACAGGTCAAAGCTGCCCTCTGAAACATACAAAACACAGCTACAATCCCCACAGCAGGAAGGAACAGATCCAAGAACCATTCATCATACCTATACTGCCAAATGCTTCATGTGAATGCTTTAGTCCACATGCTCTTTCTTCTCTAAGATCTCTAAGACCGTCAAATCCATGATGATCATACATTGTGTATTTGACAGTGGTGACCAAGACTGGTCACCCCTTTCAGGCACTAGCATTTGGAATCAAAATAAAGGGTCTTCACTTCTTTATAAGAGACAAAGGCACAGAAACTTGATGCACAAAAGGCAACTGCTCTTCCCTACTACAAACACTGCCTATTTATGATATCACATCTTTGAGACCCAGTTACCTCACCTGTAAAACAACATAATGATTCACACAGAGGAGGAATAAAGGAGCAAATAGATGTGAGACTTGTTTGTAAATTATGAAGCACAGAACACATGTATGTTATAGTGCATTCTGGAGCTGAAGAGTCACTTAGGGCAATCCTCTTGTGAAACAGGAGAGATCCTGAGTTCTCATAGAGGGGCAGATGCATGAGCAAAGTCCCACAATGGGACAATGGTATGGCAGAGTCTAGAAACCAGGCCCTTGATTCACACCCCAGTTCACTTTTCATTACACCACAACTGCTTTGTGTTTTTCTGAAAATAAGGAAGGATGCTGAGAGTCAGAGGAGACTGAAGCAGTTAGAGTTAGCTAGGACAGAGCACCAAAGAAGAAAAACCCTGCACAGAGAGAAAATAATGGAGATTCGCAGAGGATCCCTCTCATGTATTCATACTAATCAGTACATGCATATGAAAAAACTAGCCAAGGCCAGAGAAAGAACTTTCCCCCCAATTCAGGGACTCTATGCTTGGAATTCTCGTGGGGCTGGGAATAGAGCCAGTTCCCACCAGCCACACTGGAAACCTCATAATTCACAGAGCATAGTATAGAGGATTCAGAAGGGTCTTGCTTCCATGGTAGGAAATAACTAACTATAGAACAAATCCTGCTGTTTCCTCCTAAAGTTTTAAAGAAAACCACAAAAGATAAAAACTATTCCAAGCAACCTAACTGCATGCCAGAAAAAAAAGCTAAAGGAAAATGTAAAAATATCCAACATAAGCAATAAAATACAGGCAAACTGCATCCAGCAACATATACATACATAATGATCAAGTGGGATTTATCCCAGGAATACTTAGTTGGTTCAACATCTGAAAATCAATGAATGCAATATGTCATGCCATATCAATAAAATAAAAAACTAAAATCACATGATAATCTCTATAGCTGTAGAAAACCATTTGACAAAATCTAACACACTTTCACAATTAAAAAAAAAAAAAAAAACTCAAGAAACCAGGAATAGAAAGGAACTTCTTCAACCTAATAAAGGGCATCTACAAAAAACCCATAGCTGACAAGCCAAGCCACAGACTGGAAGGAAAATCTTTGCAAAGGACATATCTGGTAAAGAACTACTAGCCAAAATGTACCCAAAACTCTTAAAACTCAGTAATAAGAAAACAAACAACTAGTTAAATTAATGGGCCAAGGACCTTAACAGACACTCTCACCAAAGAAGATGTACAGATGGCAAATAAGCATATGAAAAGATGCTCCACCTCATATGTCATTAGGGAATTACAAATTAAAACAATGAGATACCACTACACACATTTTAGAGTGGCCAAGGTCCAAAACACTGACAACACCGATGCTGGCAAGGGTGTGGAGCAACAGGAATTCTCATTCATTGCTTTTGGGAATGCAAAATGGTACAGCCACTTTGGAAGACTGTTTGGCAGTTTTGTACAAAACTAAACATACTCTTAACATACAATCCAGAAATTGCACTCCTTGGTATTTACCTAAAGGAGTTAAAAACTTACATCTACACAAAAATCTGCACATGGATGTTTAAAGCAAATTTATGCATAATTGCCAAAACAAGGAAGCAACCCAGATACCCTTTAGTTGATGAATGGATAAACAAAGAGTGGTACTTTCAAAGAGTTGTACAATGGAATATTATTCAGTGCTAAAAAGAAATGAGCTATCAAGCTATGAAAAGACATGGAGGAACCTTCAATGTGTATTGCTAGGTGAAAGGAGCCAATCTGAAAAAAATCCCACATATTGGAAAAGGCAAAACAGTGGAGACAGTTAAAGGATTAGAAGCTGCCAGAGAAGGAAGGAGGGAAGGAAGAGATTAATAGGTGGAGCACAGGGGGATTTTAAGGCAGTGAGACTATTCTGTATGATACTGTAATGGTGAATACAAATCACCACACATTTGTCTAAACTCATAAAACATACAACGTAAAGAATGAGCCCTAATGTAAACTATAGTCTTTAGTTAATAATAATGTCTAAATATTGGCTCATCAATCATAACAGATGTATCATACCAGTGCAAGATGCTAATAATAGGGGAAATTGTATGAGGGGTTTAGGGCACAAATTGGAACTCTGTAGCTTGTACTCAGTTTTTCTATTAACCTAAATCTCCAACTAAATCACCAGTTCAATGGACACGAATCTGAGCAAACCCCAGGATATAGTGGAGGACAGAGGAGCCTGGTGTGCAGTCAGACATGACTTAACTGAACCACAACCACAAGCTCTCTGAAAAATAAAGTCTATTAAGTTAAAAATATAATTTATAGTATCAAAAATAATAAAACTCTTAGCAATAAACCTAACAAATCATGTGCAAGTCCTTTATGGAGAAAACTAGAAAACTTCTTTGAAAATTCTTTTAAAATACATAAATAAATGGAGAAAAATCTTCTTGGATAGGAAGATATAATATCTTAAAAATCTTAAAATTATCAATTCTTTCCCAAATGAATCTATATATTAATTTCAGTACCAATATAATTCCCAAGGTTTATGTGTGTGTGTGTAATTCAAAAAGCTAATTCTAAAATTTATTTTGAAAAACAAAGGCACAAATGTAAAGTCTAGATATAAATGCACACATAACAGTATCTTAATTGATGACAGAGAAGGAATTGGAAATCACTGAGGAGCATGGACTATAATACAAATGGTTATGAGAAAACAGTTTAACTATATACAGAAAAAAGAAAGGAAAATAAATTCCAACATTACTCCATATGAAAATCACTTAGAATCCTATTAAAGACTTAAATGTAAAATGCAAAACTATAAAATATCCAGAAAATCATATAAGGGTACAATTGTATGATCTTGGATTAGAGAAATAAGCACAAACCAATATGGAAAATGATCAAACTCAGCTACATTAAAATTAAGAACTTCTATTCATTTAAAGAACCCCTAAAGAAAGTAACAAAGACAACCTACATGCTGGAACAACATATTTAAGTATATAAAGCTGATAAAGAATTAATATCTACGTTATAAAGAACTCCTAAAAATCAACAAGAAAAGTAAAACCTAATAGAAAAACTGGACAAATGACACATATTGAAGGAAATGAACTGCATGGGTTCCATAAACATATATACGTGGGTTTGAGATCATTTTAATTAAGAAAATGTAAATTAAAACTAAAGATATATTTAATATCTATCAAATTGGCAAAGGTAAAAAAGTTAGAAAGCATTTGTTGACAAAATGAGGTGCAACAGGAACTTGCTTCTACTACTGGAAGTAATATAACAACTACTTTGGAAAAGCTTGGCATTATCTGCTGAAATTGGCAGGTCCTTACCCTATAACCCAGTAATTACATTCCTTGGTTTGGAGAAGTTCTTTCATATTTGCATTTGGATGTATATAAAAGAATAGTCATTGTAGTATTGTTAGAAATGTGTATAAATCAGAAACAATTACCCTGAGTGTCTACAAATAGTAGAATACATGGTGATGCATTCATACAATGGGACCCTATGTAGCAATAAAAATGAATAAATTATAGTTACATGCATCTCACTAAGCTGAAACTTAGGAACACAATGAGGTAAAGGAACAACTCACAAGAGAGAACATGGAGAAAATACATGATATGGTTCGATTCATATAAGGAACAGGGAACACTAAACAACAGGTAGTAGGGGTACATACATAGTAAAACTAACAAAAAGCAGGTGAATGATTAACCCATTAAAGACAGTGTTTATCTATGGTTGTTGGGGGCAAGGAATAATGTGATTGGACAGAGGTTTAAAGAAACTTCCAAGGTGCTAGTTAGGTGTTCATTTTATAATGTAAACTCTACACAAACAACTTATGTATTCTTTAGTATGTAGAGTTGATCCTTGAACAACATGGGTTTGAACTGTGTAGGTCCACTTACACTCAGATATTTTTCAACAGTAAATACTATGGCATTACACGATCTGCAATTGGTTGAATCCGTGGATGTGGAACCATGGATAGAGGAATTGTGGATATGGAAAGAAAGTGAAAGTCACTCAGTCGTGTCTGACTCTTTGCGACTCCATGGACTGTAGCCCACCAGGCTCCTCTGTCCATGAAATTCTCCAGGCCAGAATACTGGAGTGGATAGCCATTCCCTTCTTCAGGGGATCTTCCTGACCCAGGAATTGAACCCAGGTCTCCTGTATTGCAGGTGGATTCTTTACCATCTGAGCCACCAGGGAAGCCCATGGATTGGAGAAGTGAATTGAAGTGAAGTGAAGTCAGTCAGTCATGTCCGACTCTTTGTGACCCCATGGACTGCAGCCTACCAGGCTCCTCCATCCATGGGATTTTCCAGGCAAGAGTACTGGAGTGGGTTGCTATTTCCTTTTCCAGGAGATCTTCCCGACCCAGGTCTCCTGCATTGTAGGCAGACGCTTTACCGTCTGAGCCACCAGGGAAGTCACCAGGGATATGGAAGGCCAACTATAAATTTAGATTGTGTAGAGGGCCAGTGTGCCTAACCTCTGCCTTGTTCAACTGTATTATGTATCTTATTAAAAATTTGTAATAGTAAAGGATTAAGAATAACAAAAATATTTTGAAGAAGAAAAATGAACTGAGGGAATTCAAGCTGAAGAACAAAATGGAGAAACTGGAAACAGCTCTCCACATATATGGAAAAAAGTGGGGGAAATGATGGTACATTTACTATATAAGCCTAGGACACCTAGCTATCTTTATATAAAAGATGAAGATTAAAAAATATATCTTGGGAATTCTCTGGCAGTCCAGTGGTTAGGACTCAGTGTTTTCATGGCCGAGGGCATGGGTTCAATCCCGGTGGGGGAACCAAGATCCTGCAAACCATGTAGCATGGCCAAAAAAAATTTTTTTGAAGTATATCTTTACCTAACACTGTACCAAAAATCTGTCAATCTTCAAGCAACTTAAAGAACTAAATGTGAAAATAAGATCTTTAAAATTCTTAGAAAAGATTTTTAAGATTTTTATATCTTCTGGGTAGTTCAGTTCAGTTCAGTCGCTCAGTCTTGTCCAAGTCTTGGCAACCCCATGAACTGTAGCACGCCAGGCCTCCCTGTCCATCACCAACTCCCGGAGTTTACCCAAACTCATGTCCATCAAGTCGGTGATGCCATCCAACCATCTCATCCTCTGCCGTCCCCTTCTCCTCCTGCCCTCAATCTTTCCTAGCATCAGGGTCTTTTCAAATGAGTCAGCTCTTAGCATCAGGTGGCCAAAGTACTGGAGTTTCAGCTTCAACATCAGTCTTTCCAATGAACACCCAAGACTGATCTCCTTTAGGATGGACTGGTTGGATCTCCTGGCAGTCCAAGGGACTCTCAAGAGTCTTCTCCAACACCACAGTTCAAAAGCATCCATTCTTCTGTGCTCAGCTTTCTTTATAGTCCAACTTTCACATCCACACATGACCACTGGAAAAACCATAGCCTTGACTAGATGGACCTTTGTTGGCAAAGTAATGTCTCTGCTTTTTAATGTGCTATCTAGGTTGGTCATAACTTTCCTTCCAAGGAGTAAGCGTCTTTTAATTTCATGGCTGCAATCACCATCTGCAGTGATTTTGGAGCCCCAGAAAATAAAGTCTGACACTGTTTCCCCATCTATTTGCCATGAAGTGATGGGACCAGATGCCATGATCTGCGTTTTCTGAATGTTGAGCTTTAAGCCAACTTTTTCACTCTCTTCTTTCACTTTCATCAAGAGGCCCTTTAGTTCTTCTTCACTTTCTGCCATAAGGGTGGTGTCTTCTACATATCTGAGGTTATTGATATTTCTTCCAGCAATCTTGATTCCAGCTTGTGCTTCCTCCAGCCCAGCGTTTCTCATCATGTACTCTGAATATATGTTAAATAAGCCAGGGTAACAGTATTCAGCCTTGACGGACTCCTTTTGCTATTTGGAACCAGTCTGTTGTTCCATGTCTAGTTCTAACTGTTGCTTCCTGATCTGCATACAGGTTTCTCAAGAGGCAGGTCAGGTGGTCTGCTATTCCAATCTCTTTCAGAATTTTCCTTTTACTTTTTGAAATTTCTGAGGATCTTCAGCAGCTACAAATATCTAGACTGGACTCCAATCTCATTGTAAACCAATGATTGTGGTCCACAGATTATGTGTCCTGGGGTACCAAGCCAAAGCCCTCACCCACTGGCCCAGCTACCCACCTGCCTATATGTCTCCCCACCCACCTGGCCAACCAGCTGCCCAGCTTCTAAGGGTCCCTCACACTCCTTCAGTTCTGGTTGGCTTTGGCTGCATGGGCCAGAGGAACATCCATAAAAAGATTCTTCCTGTGGTAATTGTCTTGTGAGTCTCCCAGGGAGAGGAATGAGTCATAGAGCAAAGACAATCTTGTCAACCTGGCCAATTCTGCTCTTTGTAGTCCCGAGGCTTTAGTGAGAACAGATGACATTTTAGGAATCGCCCATCTGCTTAAGTCCGAGACTGACAGCCTGTTCCTCTGGGGATTCTGCAAAGACCTCTCTGGGCAAGAAATGAGGAAACCTGGCTCAGAAGAAAGACCAGCCTGGATAATGCCACCCTCCTCTCCGTGGGAGACTGTGTTGTTTTCTACTCACCAAGCACAATTCCATCATTTGCCACTGATCAGTCAATAATGGAGGGACCAACCTTTCCGGGAGCCATCAAGTCTGGTTGGGCCTGTGGGCAGCCTCCTCTGGTTCTGGGCACTTGAGGTAAGTGCATTAATTTTGATTGTGACCAAATTGAATTCTACTCAAATCAACTGTGGGCCTCAGTCATTATGTCCTCTCTTTGTATTCTTCTAGGAAGAGTCCATTGTTTGGCTGTTATTAAAGCACTTACAGGAGAAATTTGAAGTTTGACTGAAACTTCCCTGTCTAGCTGGTCACACTGAATTTTGACAGTTATTATCTCATTAAGACTGCATAACAATCCAGTGAAGCCCACATAGGGCAGGAATTGTCACTGTTTTCACCCACACTGTAGATGAGGAAGCTGAAACTCAGAAGAGTGAAACAACTGGCCCAAAGTGTAATAGCCCCAAAGTGGCTGGGCTGAGACCAGAACTCGGACTGTTTGCCTCCCAGGCTAATAGTTCTTTCATTCCCTTATACTACCAGGGACTTTGCCTGTAAGGGATCATGTGAGGCCAGCTGGCAAATGACCTTCATAAGGGTCATGTTGGAGAAGGGTGGCAGCTGAATTGGCCTTCAGGCTTGGCTTTGCTATGTCACAACTGTGCTGAAGTTATGTGGGATCAGGCTGCTTTGATTTTCAGCTCGTCAAGAGCTTATCTTCTGCCAAATATCTTTGCCTGGTACAGATCAGCTAATCCACAAGTATGCTCTCTAGTTTTGGAAATGCAGAGCAGAGTACTTTGATTTTTACTGAGAAGAACTGACTTTTAAAAAAAAATCTCGAATTATAAAATCTCAGAGCTGAAAGGTAATTTAGAGGATTAATTCAATTTTTTAATCAACGGCCTAGAAGACCAAAGCTCTGAAGGGAATAAGAGACAAGGTCACACAGGTAATGGCAGAAATGATCTTCAGGGGCCATGACCTCTCTTCACATTTCAAAAGAGCTGTCATAGGGTAGAGACAGTGGATTTTCCCTGAGTCTTCAAGGCTGGGAGGGAGGACCCCACAACAGATTCTGGTGGGCTCTGAGGAAGCTTCCCACTCAGTTTTTTTTTTTTTTTATTCTGGGCCTCTTTGAGTTAGGGGAATGCAAGGAAGATGGCTACTAAGGAGTCAAAGAAGGCTATTGGATGGAATGAGGCTGAGCAGGAAGCCATAGCCCATCACTTAGGTGCTTTGTAACTTCAAACAAGTGGCTTAATCAAAGTTTTTGCTTCTGAGCCCTTTTATTTTTACCTATAAGATGAGTGTAATACCCATTATTGGAACTGTCAAATGAGGGAACAACATGCATATATGTACGTGTGTAGATACACATGTGTGTTTCATCAAAACATATTTATAGATCAGATCATTAAGTATATACACAGATGATGGATAGAGAGGTAGAGAGATTATGGAAAGATAGGGAACCCATGTAGAGAGAGCCCACAATATCCAGAGATCAGGTCCCTCTTGTCATTGTTTCCATCATCCTCCATTTTTCAAAGGGAACCAGCAACCAAGCAGCTTGAGCACTGAAGTCCATCTATGTGCTGGGTCTGTACAAAGATGACATTGTTAACTGTTAGAGCTATTACAAGGATTAGGTGAAGAAAATAGCACTGAAGTATTTATACATGTTTGGGTAGAGTACATCTCCTGGTATCTGGCACACAGGAGACCTGCAGAAAAGTGTGGTGAACCAAACATCTGTGAAATGAATTTTTTAAAAGCCATAAATGCCCCAGGCAGTCCTTTCAGTGGCCGGTTATGCCCATGTGTTCAGATGAGTTAAATAGTGGTATTATAGTGGGGTTTGTGAAAAGTCCCAGAGTCTTAATAACCACAGCTCTCTAGGGGCATATTTAAGTCCGCAAATAAGTTGGTAATATGGCTAAGAGTAAACAGCATTCAAATCAAAGGTTCTACAGTGCAGACTAGTTGAACTTGGCTGGAAATTAAATATGGCCACAGATGTGGTCTGTTTCCATTTTTTTTCCTATTCCTTGGCAATTTATTCAATGGAAGCTAGGCTCACAGATGCCACTGGAACTAATTGGAGTCTTCCTAGGCTCTGTGCTCTGAGGTTGGTAGATGACCACAGTGGTAATACGATGCTGGAACAACTAGGGAATTCCACCTTCTCAGGGTTGGGAGGGAGGAAAGTAGCCAAGGATTTCAGGGCTATAAACAAAATAGCCCAAGTCTTCTGTGGAGTCACCTGCATTTGGAGGAATCAACCAGGTCCAGTGTGTCAGGGCAGAGGAGCTGGGGTGTGGTGTGTCATTTATGGAGTGCCCCCCTGAGCCATTAAGAACCCAACCCAAGCCCAGCACTGAGAAAGTGCTTAGCAAACACTTGGTGAACGAGTTCAATTGGAGACTCTTGGATAAGTGTGGACCTCGAAGAGCTTTTTTTACGTGGGTTATATCTACTGCTATTCAACATAATAGAAATTAAAGGTGAAAGAATGTAAATATTTTCTTTGTTCATTTAGAAATAACATTTTAGTGGGAAAAAACTCTGTTTTACAAAGCAAAAAAAAAATTAGAAGAGTGGCATTGTTTGTTGTTTTCTAATCTAACATCTGGTTTTAGTAGATGACAACAGGATATTCCTCCTTGTTTCTCCAATATATTGTGATACTATATGTCTGTAGCCTCGTGAAACTCACCTGTACACTCATGAGAAAATAAATAATGTCTCAGTATTCTTATGAAAATATTCTTGATCTACTAGATCCCCTGAAAGGCTCTTAGGAACCCCCTGCAGTCTGGGGAACTGCTGTTCTATGGCATATATCTACCATGGTAATTTCTGCATTATAGGTTACACACATTTTTTTTTCAGATTTTGCCATCACTTTATTTTATTTTTAATTCATTTTTAATGGAGTATAGTTGCTTTACAATGTTGTGTTAGTTTCTGCTGTACAGCACAGTGAATCATCTATACCTATACATAGATGCCCCCTTTTTTTTTTTATTTTCTTCCCATTTTGGTCACCACAAAGCACGGAGTAGAGTTTCCTATGTCATAAAATCTGTTTTTGGTAGTTATCTATTTTATACATAGTTTTTTAACCTTGGAAACAACTAAATATTTCCAAATTCCTCTCCAAAGTGTTTATGACAATTTACACCATCAGAAGCAGTGTTTGAGAATTCCAATTTCTCACATCTGAGTCAAAATTTGGTATTATCAGATTTTTAAAATTTTGCCAATCATGAGGGATATGTTTTAAATTTGCATTTCCTTGATTACTAGTGATGTTGAACATATTCTCATGATCTTATTCAGGTGCTCTTTTCTGTGAATTCCCTGATTCTGTTTGTTTTTGTTTTGCTCAATTTTTAACATATTTGTTTTTCAGCTTTGATTGATAAGAACTTCTAATATATTCTTTACATACTCTACCCCCTTGTCAGGAATAAGTGGTCTAAATACTTCCATGTATTGCTTGACATTTTTCCACTAAGATGACATTTGATGCACAGAATTTTTTTATTTGAATGTAATCAAAATCACAGGTTATACTGTTTTTCATACACTACACTTTTGGAGACTTATTTAATTCATCCTTACCCAGAAACAGAAGATATTAAAAAGAGGTGGCAAGAATACACAGAACTGTACAAAAAACATCTTCACAACCCAGGTAATCACGATGGTATGATCATTCATCTAGAGCCAGACATCCTGGAATGTGAAGTCAAGTGGGCCTTAGGAAGCATCACTATGAACAAAGCTAGTGGAGGTGATGGAATTCCAGTTGAACTATTTCAAATCCTGAAAGATGATGCTGTGAAAGTGCTGCACTCAATATGTCAGCAAATTTGGAAAACTCAGCAGTGGCCACAGGACTGGAAAAGGTCAGTTTTCATTCCAATCCCAAAGAAAGGCAATGCCAAAGAATGCTCAAACTACTGCACAATTGCACTCATCTCACACACTTTTATGCATTGGAGAAGGAAATGGCAACCCACTCCAGTGTTCTTGCCTGGAGAATCCCAGGGATGGGGCAGCCTGGTGGGCTGCCGTCTCTGGGGTCACACAGACTCAGACATGACTGAAGCGACTTAGCAGCAGCAGCAGCAGCACACACTAGTAAAGTAATGCTCAAAATTCTCCAAGCCAGGCTTCAGCAATAAGTGAACTGTGAACTTCCAGATGTTCAAGCTGGTTTTAGAAAAGGCAGAGGAACCAGAGATCAAATTGCCAACATCCGCTGGATCATTGAAAAAGCAAGAGTTCCAGAAAAAGCATCTATTTCTGCTTTATTGACCATGCCAAAGCCTTTAACTGTGTGTATCACAATAAACTGTGGAAAATCCTGAAAGAGATGGGAATAGCAGACCACCTGACCTGCCTCTTGAGAAACCTGTATGCGGATCAGGAAGCAACAGTTAGAACTAGACATGGAACAACAGACTGGTTCCAAATAGCAAAAGGAGTCCGTCAAGGCTGTATATTGTCACCCTGCTTATTTAACATATATTCAGAGTACATGATGAGAAACACTGGGCTGGAGGAAGTACAAGCTGGAATCAAGATTGCCGGGAGAAATATCAATAACCTCAGATATGTAGAAGACACCACCCTTATGGCAGAAAGTGAAAAAGAACTAAAGGGCCTCTTGATGAAAGTGAAAGAAGAGAGTGAAAAAGTTGGCTTAAAGCTCAACATTCAGAAAACGCAGATCATGGCATCTGGTCCCATCACTTCATGGCAAATAGATGGGGAAACAGTGTCAGACTTTATTTTCTGGGGCTCCAAAATCACTGCAGATGGTGATTGCAGCCATGAAATTAAAAGACGCTTACTCCTTGGAAGGAAAGACCAACCTAGATAGCACATTAAAAAGCAGAGACATTACTTTGCCAACAAAGGTCCATCTAGTCAAGGCTATGGTTTTTCCAGTGGTCATGTGTGGATGTGAAAGTTGGACTATAAAGAAAGCTGAGCACAGAAGAATGGATGCTTTTGAACTGTGGTGTTGGAGAAGACTCTTGAGAGTCCCTTGGACTGCCAGGAGATCCAACCAGTCCATCCTAAAGGAGATCAGTCTTGGGTGTTCATTGGAAGGACTGATGTTGAAGCTGAAACTCCAATACTTTGGCCACCTGATGCTAAGAGCTGACTCATTTGAAAAGATCCTGATGCTGGGCAAGATTGAGGGCAGGAGGAGAAGAGGACAACAGAGGAATAGATGGTTGGATGGCATCACCGACTTGATAGACATGAGTTTGGGTAAACTCTGGGAGTTGGTGATGGACATGGAGACCTGGCGTGCTGCAGTTCATGGGGTCACAAAGAGTCGGAAACTACAGAGTGACTGAACTGAACTGAACTGAAAAGGAGTACTAGATGTCACGCTTCTCTTCCTTCCAATGTCCTAAGAGCAAGAGGTAACTCTACTGTCCCTAATGGCTCAGTCTCATGTCCCTAATAGCTCAGTTGGTAAAGAATCCGCCTGCAAAGCAGGAGACCCCAGTTGGATTCCTGAGTTGGGAAGGACCCCTGGAGAAGGGACAGGCTACCCACACCAGTATTCTTGGTCTTCCCTTGTGTCTCAGCTGGTAAAGAATCTGCCTGCAATGTGGGAGACCTGTCTTCAGTCCCTGGGTTAAGAAGGTCCCCCGGAGAAAGGAAAGGCTACCCACTCCAGTATTCCAGCCTGGAGAATTCCATGGACTGTATAGTCCATGGGGTCTCAAAGTGTCAGACATGACTGAGCGACTTTCACTTCACTTCAAGGGCTAAGAGAAGGCAGAACATCAGTCTGCTGAGCCTGGACCATGGGTAAACCTACTCAATAGACTACCTCCCAATGATACTGAGCAGTCAGACCCCGCATTATTCCATTTTCCAAGCTCTAGTAAAAAAACATCTCAAGCTCTTCAAAATATCAGCCTCTCCTGACCATAAACTCCTCAGAGCCACAAGGCCCCACGCCCAAATCAGATACAAGCCTTCAGGATGATAGTAGCTTTTACATTTTTTCTGTTGTTTGGGCCTTGGTTGCCTCATGTAAGTGAGGAAGCTATGTTAGTTGCTCATTCGTGTCTGACTCTGTGACCCTTAACCCACCATGCTCCTCATGTCCTCTTCCCTTCTCCAGGGGATCTTCCAGACCCAGAGATCAAACCTATGTCTCCTGCATTGAAGGCAGATTCTTTACTGTCTGAGCCACCAGGGAAGGCCTCATGTAAAGCGCTGCTAATAATAGTACAGAGTACCTAATGTGTCCAGTGCCTCCTGGATCATGATTGCCAATAATCTCACGACAGTCCCTCAAAATTCAATGTCTCTAGCTAAGTGGATTAGAGACAGAGCTGGGACTTGATGCCTGACCCACTGCCTTCCAGTCTAGAGAGCACTCTTTCTAGTACATTACACTGTGGAGGTGACATGCATACAAATTTCTAAGAACACGACTCCTAAGTAAGACAACATAACTATATATAAGTGAAGGCCCATCTAGTAGATAGAATAAAAAGAGACATTTAGTTTCATTAGCTGGAAGAACCTCATAGCTGAGACACTCCAATCTGCTGCTTTCTCTTCTAACATTTCTATGATCTGATAGCTTTGAAGTTTCCCCTCTTAGTCTTCTAAAGTAAAAAAAAAAAAAGTTGTATTTTTATACATTTAAGTTCTGATTCACCTCATGATTCTCTATGGTTTCAGGCTAATTGTTAGAATTAGTCCCTTGAAGAGTTGAAACTAACAATAATCAAGTTAAATTCCTACTACATGATCAGTGTTTATTAGATATTGATGTAAAATCCTTGTTAATTACAATATGGCTATCATTACAAAATGATGACTCACTTTTTATATATCTCAGAGGAAATTAAGGCAAAGTATAATGGGACCCAGAGCCAGTCAAAGTCCTGAAAAGGTTAAAAAATCAAGGAGGTGCACACAAAAGTGATCCATTGATTTTTTTGCAAATCTGCAAAATAGATCCAATAGAGGAAAGATAACCTTTTGAGCAAATGGTGGAAACTTGGAGCAATCAGCAAAAAAATCTGCAGGCAAAAAATGAAGAGAGACCAAAACTTCATACTTTACACAAAAATTAAATCAAAATGGACCATAATATAAAACATAAAACTTTTTAAAAATAGGACAAAATCTTTCAATTTAAGATTAGGCAAAGTGTTTTTAGACTTGACGCCAGAAAGACGATCTGTAAAATGAAAAATCAACTAATTGGACCTGATCAAAATATAAAACTTCTGCTCTGCAAAAACCCATGTGAAGAGGATTAAAAGACTGCAGACTGGAAGAAAATATTTTTGAAGTACGTATCCAACAAAGGACTTACGTCTAGCATATAGGAAGAGCTCTCAAATTCAAAAATAAAAAATAATAAGCCAATTAGAAAATGGGCAAGCGACATGAAGATATTTTCACCAAAGCGAGTATACAGATTACAAAAACCACATGAAAAGAGGCTCATCATCATTAGCCATCAAGGAATGCAAATTATAACCACAGTGAGATACCACCATACCCCTATCAGAATTGTTAGAATGAAAATAGCAGCACCATCAAACACTGGGAAGGATGTGGAGGAACTGGATGACTCAGAAATTTCTGGTAGGAATATAAAATGGTACAAAACTATTTAGCTATTTCTTATAAAACTAAATATGCAAAAAAAAACACTTAAATATGTAATTTCTGTACAACCCAGCAACTGCACTCTTGGATGGTTATTCCAAAGACATTAAAGTTTATGTTCATACAAAACCCCAAACATGAATGTTGATAAAGCTTTATTTGTATTAGTTCCAAACTGGAAACAACCCAGATGTCCTTCAGCAGGTGAATGGATAAACAAACAGAGGTAGCAATCACAACATGGGATTCTACTCATGAAAAACAAGGAGTGAACTATGATACATGCAACGAACTGGATGAAATCTCCAGAGAATTATTCCAAGTAAAAAGTCAATCCTGAGAAGATTCATTCTGTATGGACCCATTTATATAACATATTTTTTAATATTTATTTTTACTATTTATTTATTCATTTGGCTGTACCAGGTCTTAGTCGTGGCTTGTGGGATCTAGTTCCCTGAACAGGGATCAAACCCAAGCCCCCTGCATTGGAGCTCGGAGTCTTAGCTGCTGGACCACCCAGGAAGTCCCTGTATAACATTCTTAAAATGACAACATTACAGCAATGAAGAGCAGAATAGTGGTTGCCAGGTGTTCAGGGATGAGATGGTTGGATGGCATCACTGACTCAATGGACATTAGTTTGAGCAAACTCCAGGAGATGGTGAAGGACAGGGAAGCCTGGTGTGCTGCAGTCCATGAAGTCACAAAGAGTTGGACATGACTCAGTAACTGAAAAATGAGTTAGGGATGGGACAAGAGCGTAGTCACTAGAGGGAAATGGGTGTGATTATAAAGGGCAATTTGAAGGATCCTTGCAATGATGGAAGAACTATTCAATACCTTGATGGTGATGGTGGATACATGAACCTGCCCAGGGGATAAAACTGTATGGGATTCAACAGACACACCCATACACACAAGTACATACAGGAGCACAAGTATAAATGGAAAAATCTAAATAAGATCAGTGAATTGTATCCATGTCAATATCCTTGTTGTGAAAACTACTATAATTTTTCAAAGTGTTATTATTAGGGAAACTGGACAGAGTTTCTGGACAGTTCCCCAATACAAAGTCTCCAAATTATTTCTCAAAATTGCATTGGAACCTACAAAGATTTCATTAAAAAATAAACTCCAAAGAGGCATTAAAGGTCTATGTGTGAGAAACACAACTTTAAAGCTGTTAGAAGAAAACAAAGGAGAATATCTTTATGACTCCCTAGTAAGAAAAGATTTATTTTAAAAAGACAGGAGCACAAACCATAAAGTTAAAGATTGATACATGTAAATAAAAATTCTGTGCATCAAATACCATTTTAAAAGACAAGCTACAGAGTGCCAGGAAATACATACAGTGCAGGCATCTGACAAAGGATTGATATCCAGAATATATAACAAATATATCAATAAACTAAAAACAAAATTAATGGGCAAAAGACATGTACAGACAGTTCCCGAAGAGGAAACCTGATTAATGTACATGTTAAAAGGTACTCAGCCATACAAGTCATCTGCGAGATGCCTAAATACCACAAGAAACAATTTCACAACCATCACATCGGCAAAAATTTAAAAGGTCTGACAATTCAGGTGTTGGCAAGGAATTGGGACAACGGGGCCCTCATACACTATTGGTAGTGTGTAATTTTATGTAAGCGCTTTAGGAAGCAATTTGGCAATAGCCAGTAAAGTTAAAATGCATCTATTTTGTAACCCAACAATTTCACTCACAGATCTATAACCTAAATAGTGCTCTGAAATCTTTTTTGGTCATGAGTCACAGTATGCATTAATTTTAAGTTGTAACCCAATGTGTATTTATAATGGAAGCAAAAGTTTTCTTGAGGATTTTTTATCCTGTATGCAAAGCCCTCTCATACTTTTATTTTATTCTATTTAATTTTTTAATGTTCAGCACAACTAATAGAATTGATTTCAAGATCCAGTAAAGCAGTGGTTCTCAATCTTGTCAATATTACAGTTATCTTTTTGGCTTTTAAATCTCAATTACCCAGGCCACTACCCAAACAAATTAAATTAGAATATTTGGAAACACCTAAATGACTATCAGCAGGAAAATGAATAAATGCACTGTGCTGTATTCATACAATGGAATAATACGCAGTAGTTAAAATACATGAACTAAATAAAGTGCATATATCATCATGGATGGGTCTCAAGAACAGCTAATGAGCCAAGCAAGTTGCAGAAGAGTCATTTACAGCATGATACCATTTTGTGAGGCTGAACACCATGTGTGGCATGTTAAGATGTGTGTTAGTGGCTCAGTCGTGTCCGACTCTGTAACCCCATGGACTGTAGCCACAACTGTAGCTGGGGCAAGAAGCAGGGAGAAGCATCACATGAATTCTGAGCCCTTGGGGCTGGCATTTCATTAGTGACTCAAAGAGGAGTAAATTCAGATGACAGCCCAGATCCTTTGACCCCACTTTAGAGCTCGTCTCCTTGTTGGTATTCTCTTGGTATAGAACTGAGACTAAAACACAGAGCCCTAGGAATAAGGTCAATCTATGCAAATATCATCATCATCAGTCACAAACATTTCTCTAGTACAGTCAAAGTCTGCGACAGGAGTAAGAAAAAGAGAAGTGGCATACCTTAGCCTTTGAATAGGAACCAGCCCCAGCTCGAGCTGTGAGTCAGCAGACATTTGCCATGATCACTCTTGGGTGTAATCACCCTGCTGACTTCCACTGTCTAGCTGACATCACTCAGCATCCCACTGACAGAATGAATGATGGAGGAGGTGAAGGAGTTGATTTTGGATCTGGGACTACTTTGAGGAGATGGCAGTAGCGAAAGGGTCATGGGCACCTGAGGCCAGTGCAAAGGTATTGAATACCAGGGTTCTCGAGAAGAGAATAAAGAAAGGTTGTTTTTGTTCAACTGCTAAGTCATGTCTGACTCTTTTGTGGCCACATGGACTGTAGCCCGCCAGGCTCCTCTGTCCATGGGATTCTCTAGGTGGGAATATTGGAGTGGGTAGCCATTCCCTTCTCCAGGGGATCTTCCTGACCCAGAGATCGAACCCATGTCTCTTGCATTGGAAGACAGTTTCTTTACCACTGAACTACCTGGGAAGCTCATAAAGAAAGGTGAGAATCACTGAAGACAAACCCCATCTACTTCCTAATTTAGGCTCAGTCCTGGCTCCCACACTTTACCCCAGAGAACAGTGGGAAATGCCTTCCAAGGATGAAGGTGTATTTTGGCCCATTCTCTACCTTCCCCTGGTGAAGTTCCAGGGTCTGAGGGGGTGAAGAGGTACAGTGTGCCAACACCATCCTTTCTGCTTCCATGACATAAAGCAGAGCTTCTCCCCTGCCCGTTGGTCCAGACCTCCCATCCAGAAAGGGAAAGCGATTCCTGACATCTGTTGCCAAGATACAGAAGCTTGAGGTGACCCACTCATAAATGGGGTCATCACAGGGATCCTCCACAGCAAACTTGAATCCCAGATGGGTATCTCCTTGTCCACCCAACACTCAATTACTAGAGAGACAGTGAGGGGAGGGAGGGTAGAAGAGACTCAGAAGATTGTGTTTACAAGCTTTGACCACTGATATGGGGATGCAAAGGGAGAGTTATTGAGGATGGGAGTGGAAGAAGGAGTTGCAGAGCTTGGCCAGTCAGCGGGTCCTCCTCCCTGAGATGCTGGGGAGAGGCAGGGAAGCTAATCTGGGTGAGATGAGATGATGGTGATTGTCCTTGTTCACTTGCTCTACAGGATGTTCAGGATTTCAGGGTGTAACTGCGTGGAGGCGTCCAAGGTGCATGTGGCTCACCAGGTTAGGAATTCAGAGGAGGGTCTAGGCTAGAGAAACATGTTGCTTCCCTGTGACAGTTCCTTGAGGGGAAAAAAAGGCAAAAACCTTTGCAGAAAGGTGCCAGAACTCCAGTAGGAAATCAATGCATTTGATTTAATTTCCAATATGACATCATTGCCACCCCAACTGCTGCACGATTTGCACAAATTCAGGCAGTGGAATTAAACTGAAAAGGATTTTCAAGGAAGACACTGTACGTTGATGAAATAAATTGTGTTCCTTAAACCACCCTGAACAGCTCTTTATCTCATTTTTCAAGACCAATCTTTTTAGACAAAAACTTATTTTGGCCAAGTCTTTAGACACTGGATTGGAAAAGGCCCCTTAACTGATGGAGCTGGAGAGCATAATCAGACAGCAATTTGCTCCATACTAGTTGAAAAATCATGATGAGCTGAGTAGAGGTGCTTTGACCAACTTCATACAGAGCATAATTTTAAGTCTAGCTGCCAATGACAGTACATATTTCCCATAATAGGCACTCTAACTGCACAAAATTACGAACTGAGAGGAGGTGAGAGGCTGATAATGGGCTTAGTAAAACCTTAGCAATAGCCAAGTGACATTGATTAGGGAGCATTGAGAGTCCGTGTGACTAAGTTTTTAGCATACTAAATTCCTTCAACTAGCCCCTCCATCTCAGCACAGAATTTTACTTCCCTTTGTCAGTGACAAGACTATATGAAGAGGGGAGTTGAGTGAATCAGACAAGTGACCCCCCTCCCAGTGACTAGTCCCTGAGCTGAGAACACCTGATGCACTCCCTGTTCCAAAAAGGTGCTTTGAGCCCATTGACAAAGAAGCCCTTCAACACCAGCCTTCTCTGTCTCCTTCCACTTCTAGAATCTGCCCATTAGGAAGAGACAGGCATGATTAAGAGGATGCAGGCCTCTTGTGCAGTGTGACAGTCTCCCTGGAGCCCAATAACACAGCCTGCTTGTGGGGGGACCCTGAGAGATGAGGTGAAAGGAATCCTCAGGGGGACTTCAGTAACTCAGAAGAGCTGTATATCACATTGACAGCATCCAGGGAAGGGAATTTGGGGAAAATATGCTTTACCTGCTGTATTAGTTTTCTAGGGGTATTGTTAACACACACACACACACACACACACACACACACACACATCTCACAAACTAGAAGGCTTAAAATGAAAGTCACTCAGCTGTGTCCAACTCTTTGTGACCTAGAATTCTCTAGGCCAGAATACTGGATTGGGTAGCCATTCCCTTCTCCAGGGGATCTTCCCAACGCAGGAATCAAACCCAGGTCTCCCGCATTGCAGGTGGATTCTTCACCAGCTGAGCCACCAGGGAAGCCCAAGAATACTGGAGTGGGTAGCCTATCCCTTCTCCAGGGGATCTTCCTGACCCAGGAATCAAAACGGGGTCTCCTGCATTGCAGGCAGGTGCTTTACCAGCTGAGCTACCAGGGAAGCCCTTAAAAAATTTTTGTCTCTGTTCTGGAGGCTTGAAGTCTGAGATCAAAGTGTGGGCAGGCTTGGTTCCTTCTGAGGCTGTGAGGGTACGCTCTGTTCCAGGCCTGGCTCCTGGGCTTGCCGATGGCTGTCTGCTCCGGGTGTCTCCTTGTGTGCTTGTCTGTGCCTGTGTCCAATTTTCCTCCTTTATTAGATTAGGGCCCACACTAATGAATTCATTTTAACTTCATTATGTCTATAAAAACATTACCTCCTTATAAGGTCACATTCTGCTGTACTAGGGGTTTGGATTTCAACATATCATATTTGAAGTGAAAAGTGAAAGTGTTAGTCGCTCAGTCGTGTCTGACTTTTGGCGACCCCATGGACTGCAGCCCACCAGGCTCCTCTGTCCATGGAATTTTCCAGGCAAGAATATTGGAGTGGGTTGCCATGCCCTCCTCCAGGGGAGCTTCCTAACCCAGGGATTGAACCTGGGTCTTCTGCATCGCAGGCAGATTCTTTACCATCTGAGCCATGACAATTCAAACTATGACACTTGTCAAGCCTATCATGTGGTCCCTGGGGTAAAGGACTGTTCCCATGTTGTGGAGTTTATTGCTGGTAAGAGATTTTGAGACTTGGACCCACGGACAAAGCTACAGTGTACCCCTAGACACCATACTAAATTCATAAGTTAGTGGCTCAGTTGAGACCACAGCTCAGTTTTTAGAAAGTGCAAGAAGCCTTGGGCAGAGGCCCTAGGGAAGATAGCAAGAGGAGTGCCCTTTCCCTAGGACTCACCCACAGAGCTTATTGTGACGGCAACTAGTGGCTCGCAGCCACTGTCTCGGTGGTTTTCTGTCCTCCCCCATGGCCTCTCCCCTGCCCTCATCCCTCCCAGGTATCCATGAGGCCTGACAGTGAGTTCAACTGAAATGGGTTCTTTCACCGGTCCAAGAACAGTTTAATTCATTTCCAAAGTGAAAGAGCAAAGACAGAAAGAGGAAATAAAGAAAGGTGACTCAGCTGATTACAAAATGAGATTGAAAATCACGGTAACTTGGACATATGCTAAGTTTTCTCTCTTAATAATAAAATGAAGGATCAAATTTATTGCTCAATTTTCATGCAGTCTCTCTTTCTGAGGTCTACAGACCATATGTTATCCCTTTTCTTCTTTTTTGTTTTTTGTTTTTTTTTTTCAAAAAATTGTGGTAAAACATCTATAACATTAAACTTTATCATGTTTCAGTGTGAAGTTCACTGACATTAAGTACATTCATATTGTTGGGCAGCCATCAGCACCATTCATCTCCATAACTCTTTTCATCTTCCCCAACTGAAAATCCATATCAAATGAACAACTCCCATTCCCCTCCCCATATCCCCTGGTAGCCACCATCCTGCTTCCCGTATCTGGGAATTTACTACTCCAGGTCCCTCATATAAGAGGAATTATATAATATTTGTCCTTTTGTGACTGGCTGATTTCACTGAGCATAGCATCGTCAAGGGTCATGTATGTTTTAGCAGGTGTCAGCGTGTCCTTCATTTTACTTCTTTTAGGAGAGGTCTACCTTCAGAAACTTAACCAGTGGATCATTTTCAACTGAGAGAGGCCACTAGGAAGTGATTATGGATGGATAAACAAGGTCCTACTGCATAGCACAGGGAACTATATTCAATACCCTGTGGTAAGCCATAATGGAAAAGAATGTGAAAAAGACTGTATATGTGTATCACTGAATCACTTTGCTGTGCAGTGGAAAGTAACACAACACTGTAAATCAGCTATACTTTGCTTCAAATTAAAAAAAAAATAAAGAAAGCGGTTATGTTTTGAGATGAATCTTGAGCTCCGTGAGCAAGATTTGGAGAAACAGGTAAAGAACAGAAAAATAACTGAGCTCAGAGCATAAGCTCAAACCTGAAGGCCAGGGCCTTTTCCAGCAGCTTTATCTATTCAATCCAACTTGTGAAAGTGAAAGTGTGCTCAGTCATGTCCGACTCTTTGCGACCCCATGGACTGAGGAGCCTACCAGGCTCCTCTGTCCATGGGATTTTCCAGGCAATAGTACTGGAGTGGTTTGCCATCCAACTTACCACATGGTTATTGAGTACTGACACACAAAGCATTATGGGTAATGCAAAGAGGGCTTAGAGCAGGCCAGTGCAATGAGCTCGCCTACAGAAGGTGGGAAAGTGAGAGGAGGGCACTGAAAATATCCATCCACTTGGCCTTTGCTTCCCATGTACACATAGCTCCCCCTCCCTAGTCTCTGGCACCATACCTAAGGAACCAGTGCCACCAGCCATCTTTGGGCACTGCAAAGCCGAGTTAGGGAACTGACTGCTTGGAGTCTTATTCATTCCCTTCTATCTCATTCCAAAATGGACTTAAAGGGGGCTAGGACAGTGAACTGTTAAGTTCTCTATACCAGAACCTTCCAACCAGTGGGCTACAAACTAGTCACAGGCTCACATAGTTGATCTCCTCAGTCTTTCCATTGGCTCACAGAGGCTGGGGTAGGGGCTCCAACCTGTGGGAAGTACATCTGGAACTGTGAACAGCCTCCTTGGTCTAACTCCAGTGTACCACACAACAGCGTTTTCTAAGTGGGACTTTATGTGCCAAGTCATTAGGAAGTCGTGGACGATGCATTGTGCTTGCTTTCTCTGACCATGGCAACCTTATCTGTTCCCATCTCCTCTGTGCATTTCTCCTCTGTCATTTCCTGCCCAGCCTTCAGGACACATGGATTTCCCCCTTTTCAGGGTACAAATGAGAAGATACCAGTGAACTGCCTTATTCTGAGCATTGATATTATACTGTGTAGAGAGGTGAACAGGAGAAGGGAAATAACCAGCACTTACTCAACGTGTGCTCAGTGCAGATACTTTACATAGGGAATCTCACAACATGCTCAGCACAATGGCCACCATTATTAACCCTAACTGATGGATGAGAAAACCAAGGCTCAGAAAAGTTGGACTGAGTTACCGAGGTTTATGACTATGACATGGTAGCAGCAGGATTTGAACTCAGGGAGCTCTTACTCAAAAGCCCACGGTCTCCTCAACTCACACCTGATCACAGACCTATTTATGTCTTGTGCCTCCTCTACTCCTGCCAGACTGAGCATCACTTCCACATTGTCTAGTAGCACCGGGGCACATAGTGCTTCTGGACTGAGTTTCTTCCTTGGGTCTGAAGGGCAACATATGGCTTGCAGCCTGAAACCATTAAGATTCAATGGTGGCCCAGGCTTGTTCCTTACCATCAGTGGATTGATGTGACCTAGGTCAGTACTTTTCTCATTGGCTTTGGTCAAGTCTTCCAAGTGCAAACAATGAGTTTCAAAAATTAACCTATTTGAAAAGTTGAAAGTTAGTACACCATAATTAGATTTATACAAGCAATTTTAGCCCATTTAGTCTTGTGGATCTATAATCACTTTCAAGTTACTCTAACAACTTTATTTTCTGATCCATTTTTGCATACTTTGAAATGGTTTCTACTTTGCTGAAAAATCTTTTAATCCATTAGGAGCTTTTAAAACTTCCCCTGACAGCTCAGCACGAGTACAGCCTTACATTCTACCAGCAACGGAAATCATACATTGATTCCAAAATACCACCTTGGCAGAAATCAACTGATAAGCCTTAAATCAAAGCCTTTCAAGAAGCATATTGTAGATGATTGGAGCACTTAGCCTCTAAAATAAATACTTCAACTCCATGTGAAATTAGAAAACAGTGAACTATTTTGGAGATCATTGATATTTGAAAAATCCTTCAGAGCACTTCACTAATTTCTCTGAAAAAAAAAAAAAAAAAAACTATCACCAGGAGCCTTCATCATTATAGTCTTATCAACACTGTTTAAGAGGTGGCTTCATGGGGCTTTGGGTAGGACACCCTAGGTAACACAGCATAAGGTTACTGTTCTTAGCCTACCTCCCAATATACAAAATGAAGGAGCAGTGGACAAGTCAACCCCAGATTCTATTAGAGTCTACAATGACTATTTTAAAATTATTATTAGGTTCGAGAATATTGTAGTTGACACAAGCAGTCCTCAAATTTTTGTGTTCATAGCCTACATTTGGTTATTAGAGTTTTTTTGGTGGCACAACCTAGGGGATTAAAAGGCTCAACACAATGCCAAACAATCAAGCAGAAGTGACAACACACCAAGCCTCCATGTAGTGGTGCCTTTGTCTACTTAGAAAAGAATCTCAGCCATCACCCTACACATTGGGTGGCCCGCTATCCCTGAGTCATGGTGAGGAGACACCTGTTGGGTACCTTGCCCAGAGTCCATATACTTAGAAAGCAAAGTTCTTGCAAACAGAAACCACTCTGTTTCCTGTGGGCCGTTTCTGCTGTTACACCACACATGCCTGACCTTTTCCTTGAAGCAAATTGTATCCCCTCTCCCTACCCAGCTCACTGAGGGCAAGGAGGAGAGAGGACCCAAGGGAATCAGAGAGGAAGCAGGAGGGGGAGGTACGGTGACTGGGAGGAAGACTAGATAGGACTTGGGGGTTTCCTTTAAGTGAGAGTTTTGAGCAGAAGAGGGACACAATTCAGTTTTACTTTGAGAACACCAGCCTGGCAATGGGGCAGAGAATGGATGGAACAGGATAAGGGTATGTGCAGGAAGAGTGGGCAGGAGGCTACTATAGTGATGCCAGGCAGAGAGGCTACTGCTGAGAGGGAATGAAGTGGAAGCCGCGGTGAGAGTGAGAAGTGGCTATTATAGGAAATCAGGACACAATATGTTGCTGGATGAGACACGGGCTTGGCGAAAGTGATAAGTTAAGCTCCAAGGTTTTGGCCTGAGCAACTGCTCTGTATGGAGATGTGGAAGTTGGCGAGAGGAATGGGTTGAGGGAAGAAGACTAGGGGTTGGATGTGAGGTGCCTTGTACATTCTAAGTCTATGCAAAGTTCACAGTCGAGTGTACAAGTCTGGGGATCAAGGAAGAGGCCTGGGCTGGAAGTATCAATTTGGGAGGAGCACTTGAAGGGTTTCAAAAGCGATGATTTTGAATCAGATCAGAAAGGCAATGAGTGTTGAGAAGGCAAGTGAGGACGTCTGCCAAATGAGTCTTACAGCTTTCTAACTGGAGACCAAATTAGGAGGTGCTGTCAAAAGAGAGGGAAGGACAGTGGAGTAGAAGGATGTCTGCTCATCTCTTCCTGCCAGAACACCCAAATCACAGCAAGCTGTTGAACAACCATCAAAAGGAGGATGCTGGAACCCACCAAAAAAGATACCTCCTGTCCAAAGACAAAGAAAAGGCTGAAATGAGATGCTTCCTCCATCACAGGGCAGACAGAAGAAGCAAGAAGAAAACCACAGTCCCACAGTGACTAAAAGCCCACATTCAGTTCAGTTCAGTCACTCAGTCGTGTCTGACACTTTGTGGCCCCATGGACTGCAGCATGTCAGGCCTCTTTGTCCATCACCAACTCCCAGAGTTTACTCAAACTCATGTCCATTGAGCAGTGATGCCATCCAACCATCTCATCCTCTGTTGTCCCCTTCTCTTCCTGCCTTCAGTCTTTCCCAGCATCAGGGTCTTTTCAAATGAGTCAGTCCTTTATATCAGGTGGCTAAAGTACTAGAGTTTCAGTTTCAGCAACAATCCTTCCAATGAATATTCAGGACTGATTTCCTTTAGGATGGACTGGTTGGATCTCCTTGCAGTCCAAGGGACTCTCAAGAGTCTTCTCCAACACCACAGTTCAAAAGCATCAATTCTTTGGCACTCAGCTTTTTTACAGTCCAACTCTCACATCCACACATGGCTACTGGAAAAACCATAGCTTTGACTAAATGGACCTTTGTTGGCAAAGTAATGTCTCTGCTTTTTAATATCCTGTCTAGGTTGGTCACATCTCTTCTTCCAAGGAGCGAGTGTCTTTTAATTTCATGGCTGCAGTCACCATCTGCAGTGATTTTGGAGCCCATGAAAATAAGGTCTGTCACTGTTGGCATTGTTTCCCCATCTATTTGCCATGAAGTGATGGGGCCAGATGCCATGATCTTAGTTTTTTGAATGTTGAGTTGTAAGCCAGCTTTTTCACTCTCTTCTTTCACTTTCATCAAAAGGCTCTTTAGTTCCTCTTCACTTTCTGCCTTGAGGGTGGTATCATCTGCATATTTGAGGTTACTGATATTTCTCCCGGCAATCTTGATTCCAGCTTGTGCTTCATCCAGCCTGGCATTTCACATGATGTACTCTGCATATAAGTTAAATAAACAGGGTGACAATATACAGCCTTGATGTACTCCTTTCCCAATTTGGAACCAGTCTGTTGTTCCATGGCCGATTTTAACTGTTGTTTCTTGACCTGTATACAGATTTCTCAGGAGGCAGGTAAAGTGGTCTGGTATTCCCATCTCTTGAAGAATTTTCCACAGTTTGTTGTGATCTACACAAAGTCTTTGGCATAATCAATAAAGCAGAAGTAGATTTTTTCTGGAATTCTCTTGCTTTTTCTGTGATCCAACAGATAGTGGCAATTTGATCTCTGGTCCCTCTGCCTTTTCTAAATGTAGCTTGAACATCTGCAAGTTCTCGGTTCACGTACTGTTGAAGCCTGGCTTGAAGAATTTTGAGCATTACTTTGATAGCATGTGAGATGAGTACAATTTTGTGGTAGCTTTGCATAAAACGTTCCCTTGGTATCTCTAATTTTCTTGAAGAGATCACTAGTCTTTCCCATTCTATTGTTTTCCTCTATTTCTTTGTATTGATCACTGAGGAAGGCTTTCTTATCTCTCCTTGCTATTCTTTGGAATTCTGCATTCAGATGGATATATCTTTCCTTTTTCCTCTGTCTTTAGCTTCTCTTCTTTTCTTTTCATTTTTTTGGGGGAAAAAAAAACACATTACAGACAGGTAATCAGCATGAAAGACCAGAAAGTTGTGTTCCATATGAAGGAACAAGATAACCCCCCAGAAAAACAACTTAATCAAGTGGAGAGGGGCAAACTTTCATTAAAAAAGAGTTCAGAATAATGACAGTGAAGATGTTTCAGGATCTCAGAAAAATAATGGAGGCAAAGATTGAGAAGATGCAAGAAATGTTTACCAAAGACCTAGAAGAACTAAAGAACATACAAACAGAGACAAATAATACACTAGAAGGAATCAATAGCAGAATAATTGAGGCAGAACAACAGATAAATGACCTGGAGGACAGAATGGTGGAAATCACTGCCACAGAACAGAATGTAGAAAAAAGAATGAAAAGCAATTAAGACAGCCTAAGAGACCTCTGGGACAACAGTAAACACACCAACATTCGCATTATAGGGGTCCCAGAAGAAGAGAGAGAGAAACGACCTGAGAAAATATTTGAAGAAATAATAGCTGAAAACTTCCCTATGGGAAAGGAAATAGTCAACTGTCTTTTACTTTTGTAAGTATTGCTCACTTAATACCATTGTATCATGATTGGTCACAGCAAACAAACTTAGGTGGCACTACTAATGATCATGCATCCTATGATCTAAGGTCAGCCATCCTGCCTAATCACAACCCTGCCTGCCACCATCCCAGCCTGAGTTCCTCTGCCCTGACTTTTGCTCACCACTGAGTGTTCATCGTGGGCAGGGATTTTAGAGTCAGCACTCTAAAGAAAGCTGAGCACTGAAGCATTGATGCTTTTGAACTGTGTTGTTGGAGAAATCTCTTAAGAGTCCCTTGGACAGCAAGGAGATCCAACCAGTCCATTCTAAAGGAAATCAGTCCTGAATATTCATTGGAAGGACTGATGCTGAAGCTGAAACTCCAATACTATGGCCACTGGATACAAAGAACTGACTCATTTGAAAGACCCTGATGCTGGGAATGATTGAAGAAGGGAGGAGAAGGAAATGACAGAGGATGAGATGATTGGATGGCATCACCAACTCGATGGACATGAGTTTGAGCAAGCTCTGGGAGTTGGTGATAGACAGGGAAGCCTGGCATGCTGCAGTCCACGGGGTCACAAAGAGTCAGACATGACTGAGCAACTGAACTGAACTGAACTGAACACCTTGAGCCAGGCTCAGCCACATACTGACTGTGTGACCTTGGACAAGCTACTTGACTTCTTCTTAGACCCTGCATTTCCTCATGTTTTAAACAGGCTCTACCTCCAAGGGCACTGAGACAGCACTTGTGCTCTTATCACTGGGCACAGAATAAGAGCGCAGGGTGTCTTATCTCATTAGCCACTGTCTCACAAGAAGTAATGAAATGTAGTCTACTATCTGAGGAATCAGTCACTCCACGTTGATGTTGCTGAAACTCAGAGAAAAATAAAGGTTAAGCTACCTCCTTTGAGGTAACATCAAGGTGGTATGATGATTTCTCAGATAATAGACTACATAATAGACTACATTTTATTACTTTTAGTTTCTCTAGTTGCTGCAAGGGCTTAGTTGCACTGAGGCATGTGGCGTCTTAGTTCCCTGACCAGGGATCGAACCCACATTCACTACATTGAAAGGTGGATTCTTAACCACTGTACCACCAGGGAAGTCCCCAGAGATATTTATATTTTAACCTGGTTAATACTTTTTGAAGCACCTTGGCATTAGCAAGAGTGGGAGAAAATGGAAACTCTCACACACTGCTGGTTGGTATTTAGTCTTAAAATGTGCAGAACACCCACCCAGCACTTTTCCAGGAATTTGTGCTAAGGAAATAATTATAGATGCACAAAAAGACTGAAATGTAAGGATAATCATCATAGCTAATAATAGTGAAAATGTTGCAATAATTTAAATATCCATAATGGAGAACTGGTTAAGGCAATCATGGTACCTCATACAATGAAATATTATGTGGAAGAATATTGAATGACATGAAAAAGCATTTGTTGTGTATTATTAGGTTTTTTTTAAGAGGAAGCAACAAATCAGTCACTTAGTCTCTCTGTACATTTTTAAGCACTTGTGTCACATACATAGGTAGATGATAGAAAGACTAAACTTCAGATATACTTTAAATGTAAGCAGTGGTTACCTCTGGTGGTGGTTTTTGTAAATTTTTTTTTCTTTTTGGAAGGAGTCATTGTTTTCTACAATGAATATATATCCTCTGATAATAAAAACAAATGATATATTTAAATCTTTATGAAATACTAAGCCTAGCCATCACTGATTCACAGATGCCCTCGATATTCCCTGAGTTTGCTGCTCTTGCCTTGCAGCCTGAGTTAGCTGCTTCCTTCTTGTGGGCCCAAAGCACCCTATCCCTACCTCCTTTGGTGCGATTTCCACATAGTACTGGCCTGCTTATCTATGCCTCTGTCCTTCCAATCCTCACTGCATTCAGATGGTGCCATGTCTCATCCACCTCAATACTGATGTTTCCATGTACAGGGCCTGGTAAAACACAAGCACTCAGTGTGGTTGCAATGGAAGTGAATGGCATTGCTCACCTACAGCCAAGCCAGCTGGTGTTTATGGCTGGGTTCCTTTACAGCTCTATGAGGCTGTCCTGGGAGGAAAAAGGGCATGGTGGATGGTGAGGGCTGAGTCAGCTGCACCTCTAGCCCAGACTCTGGCACCTTTCTTTGGAATAGCTCCAGAATCAAGGAGTGGCCATGGCACAGTAGCTATTTTTTTAGTGGTTCTCTTAGTGAGGGGCTTCCCTGGTGGCTCAGATGGTAAAGAGTCTGCCTGCAATGCAAGAGACACAGGTTCGATCCCTTGTTCAGGAGGATCCTCTGAAGAAGGGAGTGGCAACCCACTCCAGTATTCTTGCCTGGAGAATTCCATGGACAGAGGAGCCTGGTGGGCTATAGTCCATGGGGTCACAAAGAGTTGGACACGACTGAGTAACTATCACTTTCTCCTAGTGAGATCGGATCAGATCAGTTGCTCAGTCGAGTCCGACTCTTTGCGACCCCATGAATCACAGCACGCCAGGCCTCCCTGTCCATCACCAACCCCTGGAGTTCACTGAGACTCACGTCCATCGAGTCAGTGATGCCATCCAGCCATCTCATCCTTTGTCGTCCCCTTCTCCTCTTGCCCCCAATCCCTCCCAGCATCAGAGTCTTTTCCAATGAGTCAACTCTTCGCGTGAGGTGGCCAAAGTACTGGAGTTTCAGCTTTAGCATCATTCCTACCAAAGAAATCCCAGGGCTGATCTCCTTCAGAATGGACTGGTTGGATCTCCTTGCAGTCCAAGGGACTCTCAAGAGTCTTCTCCAACACCACAGTTCAAAAGCATCAATTCTTCGGTGCTCAGCCTTCTTCACAGTCCAACTCTCACATCCATACGTGACCACAGGAAAAACCATAGCCTTGACTAGATGAATCTTTGTTGGCAAAGTAATGTCTCTGCTTTTGAATATGCTATCTAGGTTGGTCATAACTTTCCTTCCAAGGAGTAAACGTCTTTTAATTTCATGGCTGCAGTCACCATCTGCAGTGATTTTGGAGCCCCCCAAAATAAAGTCTGACACTGTTTCCACTGTTTCCCCATCTATTTGCCATGAAGTGATGGGACCAGATGCCATGATCTTCATTTTCTGAATGTTGAGCTTTAAGCCAACTTTTTCACTCTCCTCTTTCACTTTCATCAAGAGGCGCTTTAGTTCTTCTTCACTTTCTGCCATAAGGGTGGTGTCATCTGCATATCTGAGGTTATTGATATTTCTCCCAGCAATCTTGATTCCAGCTTGTGTTTCTTCCAGTCCAGCGTTTCTCATGATGTACTCTGCATATAAGTTAAATAAACAGGGTGACAATATACAGCCTTGACGAACTCCTTTTCCTATTTGGAACCAGTCTGTTGTTCCATGTCCAGTTCTAACTGTTGCTTTCTGACCTGCATACAGGTTTCTCAAGAGGCAGGTCAGGTGGTCTGGTATTCCCATCTCTTTCAGAATTTTCCACAGTTTATTGTGATCCACACAGTCAAAGGCTTTGGCATAGTCAATAAAGCCGAAATAGATGTTTTTCTGTAACTCACTTGCTTTTTTGATGATCCATCGGATGTTGGCAATTTGATATCTGGTTCCTCTGCCTTTTCTAAAACCAGCTTGAACATCAGGAAGTGCACGGTTCACATATTGGTGAAGCCTGGCTTGGAGAATTTTGAGCATTACTTTACTAGCGTGTGAGATGAGTGCAATTGTGCAGTAGTTTGAGCATTCTTTGGCATTGCCTTTCTTTGGGATTGGAATGAAAACTGACATTTTCCAGTCCTATGGCCACTGCTAAGTTTTCCAGATTTGCTGGCATATTGAGTGCAGCACTTTCACAGCATCATCTTTCAGGATTTGGAATAGCTCAACTGGAATTCCATCACCTCCACTAGCTTTGTTCGTAGTGATGCTTTCTAAGGCCCACTTGACTTCACATTCCAGGATGTCTGGCTCTAGGTCAGTGATCACACCATCGTGATTATCTGGGTCATGAAGACCTTTTTTGTATAGTTCTTCTGTGTATTCTTGCCATCTTTTCTTAATATCTTCTGCTTCTGTTAGGTCCATACCATGTCTGTCCTTTATCGAGCCCATCTTTGCATGAAATGTTCCTTTGGTATCTCTGATTATGGGATGTTATTAACTATGCTGTTTGCTTTCAAGGCAGTAGCTGCTGGTAAGTTGCTTCAGTCGTGTCCGACTCTGTGACCCCAGAGACGGCAGCCCAATAGGCTCCCCCGTCCCTAGGATTCTCCAGGCAAGAATACTGGAGTGGGTTGCCATTTCCTTCTCCAATGCATGAAAGTGAAAAGTGAAAGTGAAGTCAAGACAGTAGACTGACCAACAAATTGAACTTTGTTTTGGTAGCCTTTAGTTCTGTCTTAGGTTTCAGCAATTAATGATGGCAGGCCAAGTTGAAGCAGAGATCAACTGAATTCAATTAATAATGTCTCAGAAATGCACTAAAAATAGCACATGATCTGTATCTAAGTTGGCTCCTTTACCATCACCCATACAAGCAGACCAGATAATGCTGTGTATTCAGGCTCTGAAATATGACTGCCCAACTCTGACAAGGCTTCTACATTCCAAACAGTTGTGAACAATGTAATTGAGATGACAAGCATTTGGGACAAGAACATATGGCAAAGTTGCGTTATAAATGGTCTTTCCTTACTGAAAAAATTGGGGACATTTTAATTGGGTCTTGAATGATATTTATATTATGAAAAGAGAAAATGTATTATTAATGAGGAAGGATTCTTCAAACTTCTAAGCTTCATTTCTATAATAAATGTCATGAAATTAATCAAGGACCAAAGAACCACAGATGAACAGCAGAGCAGGGAAGTTTCTTAACATCTGAAATGTGAGGTCAGCTAATGATAGCAACACCCTTCAGTAGCAAACTGTTGTCAGGCAGAGGGGCCAAGAAAAAGGCGAGCATGGGGAGAGATCCACAGCTCAGCTCAGGAGCCCTGCTCTAATGTGACTCTGGTTTCCTTGGGTGACCTCAGGCCTGTCCTGGGCCACCTCAGAGACTTTGAGCCACCCATCACCAGAGGATTTGGAATGGATTGAGTCTGTTCTCCTAGCTCCTCAAGGCCTTGAGTTTCCTGGGAAGGTTCTCAGAGGCTGTGGGTGGGTGTAGTGGGGATGAGTATGAAAGAACATCCCTCAGCCCCCCAGTACAAACACACACACACACACACACACACACACACATACACGTGTGCACTTCAGCCAAAATAGCTGTGGTCACCAAACCTTCCCATAATGATATTAAATTTTGGTAGGAAAAGATATTCTGTTTAATAAGAAAGAAAGAAAGAAATGAAGACTATTAAGAAACTTCTGGGTTCATTAAGTTCTAAGATTCTGTGATCTCGGCAGCAGATTTGTTGATCCATACTCAGGTAACAAGTCAGTGAAAATATGGTCAGCTCATAAGAATTTGGGTGGCAATGGTTTCTTGTGTTTTATTTTGATTTTTGGCCTTGTTTGTTTATCTCCATGCTTCTATTCCCAATTGCCTATTGCCTTCCAGGCTCCCTTGTACAGAACCAAAACAAACTGCTCAGGTAAATGACAGCCTGACATTTCAGATTTCTGATTCATTTGATATTAGTCACATTTTCCCCCGCTGGGAAGATCCATATTTTCGTGACAGACGCTTCATATTAATTTTAAAAGTGAATTCAGTGATGTCATAATTTCTCATTTTGTTCAGTCCTGAAGCAAATAAGTCATTCCCTGTAGAGAAGAGGGAATACATTCCACCATAAAATTACTGTTGTTTATTATGGAAGCAGAAAGAGCAATAATATCTTTTTGCACATATTTCCCTCATTCATAATAAGCAGATTAATAAAAGATTAAGGAATAATGAGGGGGTCATTATTCTATTATGAATCATTCTTTTATTTACTATCAGTAAGATAAAATGTTGAACTTTGAAAAATAAGTAACTTTTGTAGCTAATTCCTATTATTTGATGGCTGTTATGTATCCTGACCTGGGAAAAAGTGCTTTCTGTAGATACCGAAATGGGGGATTTCTTTTCAAGCTTGCTTGAGCGGTGGCCAGTGGAAATAATAAAAGCAAAGTTTCTGCTCACCATTAGTGCTGAACCTGGTAATGCATTCTGACTTGGATCTGTCTGTCTGTCTGAGGGCCCACAGGTAATTAACGTTGTTAGCAAAGAGCTCAGGAGGTAATTGTGCTGTGGCTGGAAACCACATGAAATAGGTGCAGACTCCATGGTGGTTCTATTAGAGGCTCATATTTTTAAATTGCAGTTATTTTCTGCAGAATGTAACCTTTCAGTGACAACTGTGGTTTTAAAAAGTGGTCCATGCTTGTCACAGGAGGGGATTTTCATTTTGTTTGGGTACAGTTTCCAAAATCGATTTTAAAATAAGCACTAGTCATCAGAATATAGGAGTCATAATCTCAATAAGGGCACCCTGAACTCACCCCCACAGCAAACCCACCTACATGGGTGCCACAGGCCAGTCTTGTCTCTGCTCACCCTGAGGTCATTAAGGCCCAGAGTGATTATAGGAAGTAGATAAAGTGCCCCCTGAAACATGTGATATGCGTTCCCCAATGTGTATCACATTGAGCTCATCCATGAGGCATGCCTCTAAAAATGGAAAAAATAAACGTGGACCCAAATCATCTCCATGTCCCTTCAGTCCCTGGGGGCTACCTGGCCTTGTGTTGCTAAAAATTAAGGAGAAATAGACTCTAAGTAGGGCTCTGTGGATGCCTTTCTGAAACAAATCGAGCCACCCATGCCCACCCCTATCAATCACCTCGCCACCCTCTCTGAGGGCCCTCCTTCCCTTCCTATCAGTGAAATTCACCATAGCCAAGAGCAGAATAGGTCTCAACAAAAAGCAAGAAAATGAACTGATTGTGTTTCTGCTGTTGGTGTGAGAACCCAATGTGTGCATTGGTGAGCAGGTGGGAGGGCTTTGGGGGCGGCAGGATGGTTAGGAGGGACATGGCAGTATATCTCAGTGGACTTGCTTTACTGACTTTTGGGAAAAATGGACAGAAAACCCAGAAAGGCTGCTTGGACAGTCTTTCAACGCCCACTGCCACCAGAAGAAGCACAAGAAGCCTACTTGGCCCACCAATGAAAAAACACAGATTTGTAGTGAAGCCACAATGTTCAGATAGAACACAGGCTCCAAGTTCCCCTCAGTTCCAAGCCAGCCTTCAAAAGTCCACATAGGGGCATTGCGAATCCCTTCCACTGCTCCGCCATCCACCATGCTGGGTCAAGCACTAGCTCATTCATTCCATCACTCCTCCTCTTCTTAAGCCCTATAGGTGGGCATTCAGCAAACATTCATGATGTGTCTGTTGCATGCTAGGTGTTATGTTTCCAAGTGCCAAAAAGTTCCAGATAAAACAAAAAGTGATTGTCTACACACGTGTTTTCTTGTTCAGGATATTGTTTCAACTCAAGATACCCCATCATCCTGCCACACCTTACTACCCCGCCTGACCTTGTACTGGTGTGTCATGGTTCAGATTGGCTGGGCTCCCTGTTATTCCTTCAATATGCCAAGACCATGCACTGTTAACAAGAAAATCCTTTACCCACCCCATCACCACCACCACCAAGCAGCCATGACTACATCCATGTTTCAAGAAGCTCACTGCCACCCAAAGCAGATGGTACCCACACTGGGAATCTCGGCAGATCAGAAAATGTTTCCTCATATTGAGCCAAAATCTACCTTCCCTGATTCATTTACATAACCCAGAACATGGAGATGCTGGTTATCAGTACTGTTATCAATAAGAATGTTTGGTACTGAGGGAGCTTTCTCCCAGGTAGCTCCACCTCCAGGAAAACTTGCCAAAGAGGTAAGCCAGGGAAAGTTTTCTTTGTTTTTGTGTTTGTTTTCCTTGTTCTTTCTTTCTTTTCCTTTCTATATAACTCACATTTAAATTACTTGCTGGGGGAGGAATATAAATAAGCCTCAGTCGGACCTCATGAGTCATCGTTTCAGTGGGAAACAAAGCAGCTTTGCTTCAAAAAGCAATTTAATTAATTTTGTTATGTGCTGTGGAAATAAGCTTTTAGAGATGATTCAAAACACATGAAATTGTCTAAAAATAAGTGAACAACACAATTACTGTCTGCTTTTTTTTTGATGTAGAAATATTAAAATAATAAGAGGAGATTTTAAAATGTAAAATAACATAAAGTTTGCATGTAATATTAAAAGAGGAGAAAACCAAAGTGGATTCTTAGCTGGGTGCACGTCAAAGGTAAAGAAAAGCAAACATATCGCCCATGAAAGACAAAGCTCAGTTTTGTTTTGTTTTTTTTAAAGCTCAGTTTTAACAGCCTTCTGCTGACCTAGGAAGAGAGGACACACCTTCTATTCCAGCCTTTGGACTTACACTCTCTGCATCCCAGTTTCCACTCCTGGAATATGAGAATGGATCCTGTTGGACCAACTTCCAGAGGTGACAGTCAGTCAGCTTGAAAAGTGGATGTGAAAGCACTTTGTAAACTGAAAAATGGTGCACCCATATACGACGTGGTTTCACTTACTTATGAATGACTTTGAACCTGTGGGTAACTGTTAGTCAAATCAATTTCACTGGCCTTCAGTAACCAAGGTCATTTTAATTGTGGCTACAAAAGACTTGCAGGTCCTCCAAGTGGCAGGTAACCTAAATAATATGTTTGCCTACGTTGTTTTCCAGGAACTTGGAGTCAGCCATATCTAATTGGAGCTGAGTTAAGACTAGATAGGACCACTGACCTTCCAACTGGGACCTTTTGATGTCATAGGGCCAAAAACTCCACCCTCAAATCCTGCTAAGTGCCTCCATTTTTGAACATGCAGAGGCCTGGAGCTTAGTTATACCAGCCTGAACAGCTTTTTTTCCCACACTTTTTTCCCCAGTCACCTTGTCCCTTGCTTCCCATTCTCAGATTACCCTGCTTCTTTATTCTGTATCCCATAAATGCCCCGAGGCCCTGGCCTTCAGGGAGGCGGACCTTAGACTTGTTCTCCCATTTCCTTGCTTGGCTGCTTCTCGAATAAAGCCTCTGTTGCAAACCTTGGTGTCAGCGTTTTGGCTTGCTGCATGTCTGGGCAAAATGAATGTGTTTTGGTAACAATTATTTCTTCAGAGTAGAAAAATATCACTCTGAGTTATAGCTCTTTTAAGCAAAAACACTGCCTCGGCTTTATTTTCTCACCTCTATTACCTGAAAATATGGTGAAACAGGACATTGAGATGCTTCTCATCTCTACACCAAACTGCATTTGCCCCATTTCCTGGAATAACTCTTAGTTGTCCCAGACAGAAACCTTGAGGTCCTGCTTGATTCAATGATTTCCCTAACACCCAGCCCATTGACTCATCTTTCCAAATATGTCCAGAATACAACTGTCTTCATGTATATATGTGTATGTATATATATACATGTGTGTGTGTGTATATCCTATTTTCAACTTCCTTTTTCCCCCTCAATATTATCCATGTTTATATAAATACATGTAAAGTTGATTCATTCACTCTTGCCATTCTGTGACTAAGTCACAATTCATCCAGCAGTTCCCCAGCTTGGGGGGAAGTTGATCATTCACCTATAATTTCCCTCACACTCAACGAGACTTACATGGTGAGATCAAGAGGGACCATAGAGAGGAATTTTTAAAATATCTTCATTTACCTGCTTTGAGTCTCAGCCCTTATATGCTGCGACCACTTGGAAAACCAATGTTTCTAAATATACTACAGGCATCTCAAGCAGATGGCACAGAATATCATTTAACACTCTCTTGAACACTCACCGTTATCCCCAGAGACTCTGATTCAGAGGGACTACTGCGATCCCAAGGGGCTGGTCTGGGAGCTGGGGAACTGAGTGTTGTCTCACCTTTTCCATGGCTTGCTGTGTGACCTTCAGCAAGCAATTATACTTCCCCCTTTCTAGGCCTCAAATGCACAATGAAGAGAGAGACCAGCTGATCACATGATGGTTGCTTCTAGTTGTGTGAGGTATTTAACAAGTTTTCAAGTATGTGCAATTTTCTGTTGGAGGAATAGAACCAGTTATGCCCAATGGCCTTCTAGAATTTGGTAGGCTAGAGAAGTGTGAATTAAATTAAACACAAGTGATAATTATTATACTTGTTAAACACTGCCATGACATATAATTGAATAAGACCAGGGTATATTGACATAATAAGCAAACTGTGTCTAATTACAAGGTCTTATTTTTAATACCCAAACTCCTAATGTGCTCATTTGGTAACCGAAAATACAATAATTTCAACACTCTTGTCATCAAGTATCCACTTCTACAAGTACAGACACACAATTAATATACATCCATAAAAGGATTTATCTCCACAAACTGTATATGACAACTAGTCTAGAGTGCAAAACAAGCCCCGTAAGCCCCTTCAAATTACAGAGGTGATGACAATTAACAACTGATTTGGTGAAAAATTACTTTGTGCCTTCAAAGACTAAATGACAGCCAGAAGAGGAGAGCATCAACAAAATAATATGGTTAGACTAGATTGAATCCACAGGATGTATTATAAAAGAGGCCCTTAACTAGTTGGGCAAAGGATGGGGCTTACTCACCAGGTGAAGTTAATAAAAGACCCTGTGACCAAGATTTCCATGACAAAGCTCTGCTAATTTTTTCAAGAAGAATCTGTTCCAGTGGTGAGTCACTGTCCTTTTACTGGCATTTTTCTAATAATATGAGATAGAAGAAAAGGTCACAATTTAGATCAATGCCATCCTTGGATGACAGTCGGTGAGTCACCAAATGAAATTAATGCCGGAGCATGGTTACCATTTTCACTGTATATGCTCTCCCCTGATACACTCTACGTACAACACATTCAATGAGGCATTTCAGGAGAGCTGGTTGCTAGGTTTCAGCCTCATTCTAAGCTTTTCATGTCAGTATAGAACAAAATTACGAAAAATTTTAAGATGATAATATGAACTTTACCATGAGGTAATCAAGGGGCTCAGATATATCTCTATATTGATGGGGCCACTATAGTGACTGACAAAAAACACAAAAATAAAAGAAAGCTATAGTTGAATCTTAGCCATTACCCTTACTTTATAGAAGACAGAGATTAAGAAAGGGAAGCGACCTGCCCAAGATGAAACATTTGGTAGCAAGAAGGAACCAGAATTTATAACTTCTGTCTCCTTGCCCAATGCACTTCTCCCAAATTGGGCATCCTTAAACAGTTGACCCTTGAATGACATAGCTTTGAAATGCACAGGTCCACTTACACACAAATATTCTTTAGTAGTAAATAGTACAATACTGCATGGTCCACAGATTAACCCTCACGTTGTTAGCACCAACTGTATACTTAGTGGCTGGACTTTAGCTTTTACAAAATGTCTCTTATTAATGGTAATGGGAAGTAACAGCCAAATGAACAGGAAGACTTCTAAAAAGGGTTTGAAAAGTTTGTCAGATTTTTTATCTTTATTAAAGCATTTATTATAAAGATGTGCTTTAACACCTCACGAAAGAAGATACACAAATGGAAAATAAACACATGAAAATCTCAGTATCATACGTCATTGCTGCTGCTGCTGCTAAGTCACTTCAGTCGTGTCCGACTCTGTGCAACCCCATAGACGGAAGCCCACCAGGCTCCCCCGTCCCTGGGATTCTCCAGGCAAGAACACTGGAGTGGGTTGCCATTTCCTTCTCCAATGAGTGAAAGTGAAAAGCGAAAGGGAAGTCGCTCAGTTGTGTCCAACTCTTAGCAACCCCATGGACTGCAGCCTACCAGGCTCCTCCATCCATGGGATTTTCCAGGCAAGAGTACTGGAGTAGGGTGCCATTGCCTTCTCCATCATACGTCATTAGGGAACTGCAAAGTAAAACCACAATGAGACACCACTGGACACTTATTAGAAGGGCCAAAATCTAAAACAGAAACACCAGATGCTGGCAAGGATGTGGAGCAACGGGAACTCTCATTCATTACTGCTGGAAATGCAAAATGGTACTGCCACTCTGGGAAACAGTTTGGCAGTTTCTTACAAAGCTAAACATACTCTTACCATGCTGCTGCTGCTGCTAAGTCACTTCAGTCATGTCCGATGCTGTGCGACCCTATAAAAGGCAGCCCACCAGGCTCCCCCGTCCCTGGGATTCTCCAGGCAAGAACTCTGGAGTGGGTTGCCATTTCCTTCTCCAATGCATGAAAGTGAAAAGTGAAAGTGAAGACGCTCAGTCCTGTCTGACTCTTGGCGACCCCATGGACTGCAGCCTACCAGGCTCCTCCATCCATGGGATTTTCCAGGCAAGAGTACTGGAATGGGGTGCCATTGCCTTCTCCGACTCTTACCATACAAACCAGCAATTGCATGCTTTTGTATTTACCCAAAGGAGTTGAAAACTTATTTCCACACAAGCATGCACTCATGTGTTTATATCAGCCTTATTTATAACTGGCAAAACTTGGAAACACCCAAGATGTCCTTCAGTGGGCAAATGGACAAACTGTGGTCTATCTAGATGATGGAATATTATTTAGCATTGAAAAGAAAGAAGCTATCAAGCCATGAAAAAATATACAGGAACCTTCAATGATATTGCTAAATGAAAGAAGTCAATTTGAAGTCTATATAATGCATCATTCCAACCATATAACATTCTGGAAAAGGCAAAACTATGGAGACAGTGAAAAGATCAGTGGTTGCCAGGAGTTGGGGGTTGGGGGGCAGAGGCAGGAAGGATATACCACTCTGGTTTGAAATGTTGATGGTAGGGGAGGCTGTTGGGATGGGGAGGAGGTATATAGGTACTCTGTGTACTTTCCATTCAATTTTATGAACATAAAATTTCTCTAAAAAGTTAAGTCTATTAAAAAATTTTAATGTGCTGTTAATTTTTGTTTAGGATCTTTTACAACTCACAGAATTTGAAATAGGAAGTTCAACGTACCCCATTGGGCCAGTTTACAAGGGACAGTCTGATAGATTCTCAGAAAATCTACTATATATTCTTTGGAACATGAAAGATAATGACTTCACCCCCAAAGAAGCTAATACTTGGTACAGAGAGAAGATCTCTTTAGGCACCAAAAACCACATTGCATATTCACTATGAAAATAATTAAATATTCAATATTCTAATGCTTATTTTGTTAAAACAATTACATACATTTTAACATGTGACCAGGATTGAAGAAGCTTGTTCCTTGAGTTCAGTGTGATGATTAAAACATCTGTCATTTCTGGTTAGAGAGGTCGTGCTGAAATAGCCACTCTAGTGGCTAAACCTCTTGGATTGGGCATAATCATCAAGTCATCTGAAGGTTATTATAAGGAAGTGAGTAATTACTACTAAAAGCAAAGTAAATTAGTAAAACCAAAGCTTAATGAAACAGATGAGAACATAAAAATTATCACTTATTATTATGGAATTGTCACAAATTGAACTTTTAAAACGCACTGGGTTAACAGAAAGAATAAATACCTTCTAGAATGAAAACTACATCTGTTTCTGACATCAAAGAATCGTTTCAGATGATATCAAACATGAATAATGTACATTCTGCAGCAAACGTCATATTGAGGGCAGATATCACCAACTCAATGAACATGAACTTGGGCAAACTCTGGGAGACAGTGAGGGACAGGGAGGCCTGGTTTGCTGCAGTCTGTAGGGTCATAGAGAGTCGGGCATGATTTAGTGACTGAACAACAACATGGGGCCATATTCTGGCAGTTTCCCTGCCACTCATGTGGGTTAAGTCCTTGGCAGGGCTGCACCTGCCCCCACCCAGGACTCCCCTTCTATGGCAGATTCAGCTGCTTCAGGGGCTCAAAAAAAAATATATATATATATAATATATAAATGTGGAATATTTATATATTCCACAATATATATACTGTTTCTATATATATATATATATAGTGGAACATATAAATATATATATATATATATATATAGAAACAATATATAAATGTGGAACTCACTAGAAAGGATTCTTAAAAGGCAAATAATATGGAATGACATTCATTCACCTAACATATGCACTGGACACGTACTCTGTGTCAGACACAGGGCAGGGCACTGGGCAAACAAGAGTGTAAGGAAAATTGCTTGCTGTGGTATCTACCTGCAGATGGAATGCAGGAATGTGAACAGACTTCATTTTTCACAGCCCCAAAACATTTTCATTTTCTTGTGCATATTTTTAAAATAACACAGAAATGCACAGATCACAAAAGCCCACCCACAGCAGAAACCGAGGGTGGGAGTCAGGCCGTTGAGAACCAAGTCTTGAAGATCCCCCTGAATTCTCTTAAGCCCGCCACTGGGAGGCGGGTGTTTCGAGAAGCCTCTCCCAGCTTCTGGTGGGTGCAGGCTTCCTTAGTTTGTGGCCACATCACTCTAATCTCTGCCTCTGTCTTCACATGGCTTCTCCTCTGTATGGGTTTGTTTCAAACTCCCTCTGCCTCCTTCTTATAAAGATACATGTGATGGTATTTAGGTTGTCAGGCATTAGCAAAGATGATCCCACCAGGATATCCTCTCAAGATCCTACATTTAATCCCATCTTTCCTCATATAAGGTAAGTTCCACTCTTTTGCCATTTAAGGTAACATTCACAGATTCTAGGAACTAGTAAGTGAATGTATCTTAGGGGTACCTGTGTGATAACATTGGGCCCACCCAGATAAATCTTGATACTCTCCCCTTCTTAAGGTCAGCTAAATAGCAACCTTCGTTTCATCTTCACTTTTAAGTCTGCATTGCCCAAGTCAGGTAACACACAGGTTCCTGGGATTAACATGTGAACATTATTCTGCCCATGAGAGATACAGCATAACTGTTACAGGCTGAAATGTGTTCCCCTTAACTTCACATGTTGCTATCCTAATTCCTGGAACCTCAGAATATAGCTAGGTTTGGAGACAGGGTCTTTGGGAGATGATTGAGTTAAAATGATGTCATTAGGATGAGCCCTAATCCAATATAGCTGGTGTCCTTAAAATAAGAGATGATGACACAGACACCCACATAGGGAAGAGCATGTGAAGGCACAGGGAGAAGACAGCCGCCTGTAAGTTAAGGAGAGAGACCTCAGAAGGAACCAGCCCTGCCAACACCTGGATCTCTGCTTTCTAGCCTCCAGAACTGTAAAAAGATAAACTTCCAATTGTTGAAGCTGCCTGGTCTGCAGTACTTTATGGTAGCCTGAGCAAACTAATACAGTAGCCCCATCAAGGGAGCTACTCCCCCACCATATTTGCAGGTTTCATTCAAGTCCAAGGGGAAGGGACTACACAAGCATGTATACAGGGGATGGGGCTCTGAGGGGTATCTTAGAATTCAGCCTAGTGCAGGTGGCCTTCCCCATTGACTCCTTTTGCCATGTTAGTCAGAACTTGGTTAACTTCTCTTGCTTGTCTCATTTTACCAAGCTTTCTATTTCTTTCCCACTCACCTTTTATTTATTTGTGTTTATTTTATTGGTCACTCAATTTTTATGTAATCTTAATTCTAGTTGTGGCTTCCCTGATAGCTCAGTTGGTAAAGAATCCGCCTGCAATGCAGGAGGCCCTGGTTTGATTCCTGGGTCGGGAAGATCCCCTGGAGAAGGGATAGGCTACCCACTCCATTATTCTTGGGCTTCCCTTCTAGTGCAGCTGGTAAAGAATCCACCTGCAATGCAGGAGACCTGGGTTCACTCCCCAGGTTGGGAAGATCCCCTGGAGAAGGGGAAGGCTACCCACTCCAGTATTCTGGCCTGGAAAATTCCATGGACTGTCTAGTCCATGGGGTTGCAAAGAGTTGGATATGACTGAGCGATTCAAGTTGGGATCAAAGTGGACTGGGAGTGAAGAGTGAGCAAAGTGTGGAGGATGAGGACTGTCTCTATCTAAGAGCAGTAGAAATACTAGGGAGAAAAGAGGCACAATACTCTCAATCTGTCCTACATCCAATTTTTTTGAAAAGAAATGGAATAGAGAAATGTGAACAGACTTCATTTTTCACAGCCCCAAAACATTTTCATTTTCTAATGTGAATATTTTTAAAATAACAAAGTCTGGCTATGCCACATGTATTTTTCTTTTAAATATATATTTGTATAGTTTACACATAGCTGAGAAAATCAGATTCTGTTTCTACTCTCATTCTGCTTTAAAAAAATTATAATTGGGGTGTATTTGCTTTACAATGTCGTGTCAGTTCCTGCTGTACAACAAAGTGAATCAGCTGTATATATGCATATAAGGTTGGCCAAAAAGTTCATTCAGGTTTTTCCATACGATGTTCTAGAATAAATCCCCTTCTTTTTGAGTCTCCCGCCCACCTCCCCGCCATTCTTTGTTTTTGTGCATGTTAATGCGCCAGACCTGAACTTGTGCATTGCCTCATCCAGTTAAGAAATTGGTGGAACTCTGCAGCCAACATTGCTGGGAGCCTTACCAGCATCAAACCCCACCACCCCCACCCCATCAAACCTCTCCCAGGGGTGGGCACTGAGTGGCCTGAGTTAAGCAGCATCATCTCCAAGTGATTGGTTTGGGACTGGGCACTTGTCCAGGCACAGACTCACCAATGCTTGGCACTGCATGACCAAAGTGATCGTTTCACTGATGGTTTTACCTGAGTTAGTCCAGAGTAAAGCCCAGAGGGTTGTTCGCAGGTTTGATGACTGTCAGCGGTGTGCTGATGAAGCCCAGGAATGGCTACAATCATTTTGTCCTCATGAGGGAAGGAAACCTGAGGATGTCGCCAACGCACTGAGAAGGATATGCATAGAGAATCACAGAGAAATGGAGCAGGCAACCTGATTAAACTGTGCCAGTGGATTAGCCCCATCGCTGGCCTTTTCCATTATTTGAACCTCATTTTCAGTTACTTGCCGTTGACAAAGAATATCCTTACTAAAACCAGAGGCAGGCCCTGGGGATTCAGTGGTGAAGAAGATAGTGCCTACTCTCCTGAGCTTATGCTTTCAGGGAGAGAGGTAGATAATAAATAAGATCATTTCAATCAAAGTTTTGTGCTGTGAGAGTGATGTGGGAGTTGCGTCTTTCAATTAGGAGGCCTCTCTAGGGAGGAGACAGGAGAGTTGAGACCTGAAGAGTGAGGAGGAGCCAGCCCTGGGAAGATATAGGGCAGAGTAAAGAGTTAATGCAAAGCTGTAAGATGGGAGCAAGCAGGGAAGATCTGGTAAAGGGAAAGTGGTCCCACAGGCTGCCCAAAGCTGAGCAAGGGGGAGCCAATGAAACAAAGGGCAGAGGCCTTGCTTGTAGGCTATGCATGGAGCTGGGATATTACTCTGGGGGAAACTGGGAGCTATTTGGAGGATTTTGAGCAGAGGTATGGCATGCCTGATCGAAGATTTTTAAAGGAGGAAACCTTCTAGCTTCTCTGTGTTGAAATGACTACAGAAGCAAGAAGAGCAGCCAATAGCAGTTAGAGGCAGCAGGCAGGGAGTGAAGCTGGTCCAGACCCAGGCAGTTGCAGGGAAGACAGTGAGAAGCAGAAAGATACAGGAAGTTTCATTTCTAGCATCCATTCCCTCAAGGCAGCCTGATGGTCCCCTGAAAGGACATGTCAACTGAGGGGCAAGGGGGTGGAGCTTCTCTCCACCCAAATCCTGCATTTTCTGAGGGTTAACCTAAATGCATCTTTAATGGGCGGAACAGCAGGATGTGTGTCAGATGAACTGGAATGATGTCAGTGGTGAGAGGGAAAATATTTGGGGGGAGGGGTATCATACTATTAATGGAGCAGATATGCCTAGGAAACCACTTCTTTGGTTTTTCTCAATGGCTTCCTTTACCATTGAGACCAAATTCACTGAAGTTCCTAGGTTAGGTTTTTGCCTCTCGCCTAAGACCACAGTAGTGAGGATTCTAAATGAGGGGAAGGCACCAGAGGAGCACAGTGGCCATTTCTCAGCGTGCCAACGCTGTCTCCAAGTGGGCTGTTTCCTGTACACCAGTTTTCAGTTAACATAATTCATTAGTAGTGAAGTGAAGTCAATATGGTCAAGGACCCCATAAATTCTGATTGTAAACTAAACCTTCAATATAGCATTACACAGGATTCTACCTTTGCCTAATAAAGTGCCTGCTACTTCAGGCCTGCTTTATACAAGCATCAAGTCCAGCATTGAAAGCATACATGTATAATTCTGTGTCCAGTGGTGGTTTCAAGCTGTCTGCATCAGAGCACAACCTGTTTTAAGTATGTATTTCCCCCACTCTCCTGAGGTTCTGACTCAGGCCAGGGTTAGGTCTGGGCAGTAAATCCCACAAGGAGATTCCAGTGGTTTCTGTCTCCTGAGCTCACAGCATATTTTACATCGCATACTTCTGTATATAAATACAATTGTATGTAACCTGTACATTTGGATATGCAGATGTCTCAAATCTTTTTTGGAGTGGGTATTATTAATGAGAACTAGCTGGAACTCTCCAAAGCACAGGAAGCAGCTGGAATGAGTACAGGTGACCCTTGAACCAATGAAGATTAGGGACTGGACCCTCCCCTCAGTGGAAAATCCTTTAGCTCCACACTCCCCACCTGCGGTTCCCCATCTGCAGCTTCAACCAACCTCTGAGTGTTCAGCGCTGTAGTATTCAGTACTGAGAAAATCCATGCATAAGTGGACCCACGCGGTCCGAACCCGTGTTGTTCAAGTGTCAACTGTACAACCAACAAGTGGCCTAGAGGACCGAGCAACAGGGCACTGGCATGAGGGGGTGGCATGCTGGGCATCGCCAGGAACTGACTACCCCTGTCTAATAAATTAAAGTAGCCACAAGTATTTCCCAACCTCACTCCTTCGGTGGTATTTGAAGCCCATTCACTCCCAAATGAATTTTCTTAACCCACAAGGCAAGGAGCTGCTGTCTTTCCCCCACTGCTCCACCAATTCTCATGGGCCCATCACAACCCTTCCTGTCTCAGCATCCCCCACGGCCCCACCCGCTTGAACACCTCTGGCCTACATTTCCTGCACAAAAGCTTACCCTTGACAGCTCTGTTCATATCTGATATGGTATAAACAGAGAGGTAAACAAATGTAAAAAACTGAAGAGGTTAATATACCATTAATTGAACGAAGAGACATCAAGGTGGCATTATGAACATTTTTTTAATGACAACAGATGGTAAATTTATACAAATTACAGGTTAGAATACAACGAATACAAAACCCATCCAGATATCAGTTAGAAAAGCATCACTTACAAAAGTAAATCTGATTCAAGTGGCTAAAGAACTCAAGCCCCCCCATTTTGATAATTACACGCAGCTTTTAAGGTAGCGCATCTAAACTCTGCCCCTTGTCAGGGCACTATTCAAGACTACAGCATATTCAGTGACTCTAAAGCTCCTAACACTTTTATCATCAAGGTCAGGACATCTGGTAACAGGTTCACTAAGCAAAAAAAACAAGAATATGTGAACGTTCTTTGCAAACTGTAAGGTGCTGTGCAGATGTTAGCTATTGCTATTATTACTGTTCAGTGAGATTTCACTGAACTTGAGAAAAAGGAAGACTAGTCTGTGTAACTGACAAATATGACCTATAGAACATCTTCAAAGGAATGCAGATATTACTTTCAAATACACATAGCAAACAAACAGGCAAGGAAAGTATGGCCAGGAGTGATGGTAAGCTGAGGAATTCCAGACTATTTTAATGAATATATAAAGGATTAATCTGTTCATCTGTTACATGTAATATATATCATTAGGATCCCAAAGTCCCTGAAAATAATTTATTTTCTCAGGTGACCCTTTTCCCCCTGCAAAAAGGAAAAAGAAATCTTGTCAAGTTGTGAATACGCTGCTTCAGTCCAGCTCTTGCAAAAACAATCTTAAATATAAGAGTAGAGTCTAAGTTAATAAAGTTGTACTCTTCTGATGGAGCAGAGTGCCTGACAGCGGAGATATCTGCTGCTGACCTGCTGCTGCTACTGCTGCTAAGTCGCTTCAGTCGTATCCGACTCTGTGCGACCCCCGACGGCAGCCCACCAGGCTCTCCGTCCCTGGGATTCTCCAGGCAAGAACACTGGAGTGGGTTGCCATTTCCTTCTCCAATGCATGAAAGTGAAAAGTGAAAGTGAAGTCGCTCAGTCGTGTCCGACTCCTAGCAACCCCATGGACTGCAGCCTACCAGGCCCCTCCATCCATGGGATTTTCCAGGCAAGAGTACTGGAGTGGGTTGCCACTGCCTTCTCCGGCTGCTGACCTAACAAGTGACAATTTTATTTATAAAATGGGCCCAACAGTCTACAACTTCACTTGAGCATAAGTAAAAGAACAAACATGAACTTGTCTGGAGACAAGAAATATACACTAGATACATTTAAAACAGGATATAAATTCTCATGTACCTTTCATCTTTCCTTGGGTACACTCATCTAACTGCTTTTACTGGTGTCCTTGGGTACACTAGCTGTATATGTAAAATTTATATGAAAATGGAAAACACCAAACAAGTCAAGTAGTTGCTTTGGGGGCAAAGTTGATGAGATCTTTATGATGAAAATAACCTTACAATATATTTCTGTTAGATTCCCATGAAATGCAAGTTGGTTGTTGTTATTGTTTTTAACGGAAGGTTTAAATTTCTTCAGTAACAACTCAAAAGTGAATTCACTTGTAAAATGGGATCCACTTGAAGAGCTAATGACATCAGATGCATTCTACAGCAGACTATTTTTTAGCACAATGAGAAAAGAGATTATATTCTGGGAGGCAAAATGGGAGGTAAGGTGAGGTGAAGGTCATGTGTTAAATCAGTAGCCTGTACTGACACTTCAAGTTCAGACCCCTAATTGAGGTTATCCTTACAATCCATTTTCAAACAATAGTGAACATAGTCCTACCTTATAATATTTATATAAGTGCTCAATTGTAGCTTTTCTTTCTATACATCCTGAAGTATGTACATTGTACAAGAGGAAATCACTAAGACATCTTGAAAAATAAATCTATTTGTCATACACCGTATTATTTCAACAGCAGCAAACTAGTGAGTTAACAGTTAAAACCTTAAGAAAATATTAACTGGTTTGAAAGCAAGTTTTTATTGTAATAATTCCATATATCAACCTTAGCATCCAAGTCTAACTTTCAAACGCTTGGTACTAGTTCCAAGAGGAAATTACCCTGTTTTTGCATGAATCCCTAGTTTAAATACTTGCAAAAAACACCCATATTATCTACTCAGCAAATGTCTGAAATCAAACAAAATAATCCAACACGGGACATCAATATTTTAAAAATAGCATAAGATTCCAAAAGTACAAGAAAAATCTTGGCATTATAGAAAAAGAAATTAAGTGGACAAATTCTAAGTACAACAAGACATCTAAAGAGGGGACCATCTAGAAATCTACCTTATAGTACATTAGATTCAAACTGGAGAATTTGACAATTTCATATTAAATTTGTGCAACTGTATACCAAAACTGTAATCTTTTTAAGAAACCATGTTCCATTCAGAATAACTACTTAAGACATTTAAACTGCAAATAACATTTAACTATAAGCAGGAATAAAAAATAGTCCTACAATAATCATTTTGTTTTTTCTTGGCAATTAAACACAAAAGGCTTCTTGGTTTTTATGCCTAACTACGTCTCTGCTCCTTAAGTCCAATTCCATGACATCCAAAAGTAGAGGGGAACTAACAAAATCCATGATGGCAAACACTCACAGCAAGGGCCGTTGTATGAGGAATTATTAATGACAGAGATACATACAATGAAATATCTAGTTAAACGAGTAAAGGTAGAATGTGCTGTTTAAGAAAACATCCAATAATCACTCCTCTGAAAAAATGCAAATAGACACCAGATAAAATTGGCCGATTCTGAACTTAAACCAAACTTTTACTGTATATCAAACTAGCATTCAGAAATGCACAGGGATGTAAACCAAAACAGTGATTATCTCCAGGTGGCCACACTACAGGGAATTAACATTTTCTTCCTGTTTTAAGATGCATTTTTCCCTGCGTGTTTTTAGATTACACACAAATAGTACCAAGTGGTTGAAAAGAACACAGACCAAGGATACTAAAAAACAGGGTCTTTTTCTATCAGAAAGGACCTCAAGGATTATCTATATATATGTGGGACATAATAGCACTGATTAAAAATTCCAAGAATACTTCCTGGGTGATAAAAATAATTGATTTTCGTGATTGTTTATACTCTGTAAGTATGCAAAAATGAACATATTTAAATGTAAATTCTTTCATATACATTATTTAAAAGTAGGAAAAACCGAGTTTACACAACCTCATAATTAAAGTGTAAGTTCCTTGTTGAGTGACAGAGCAAAGCAGACCATTAAAGAGCTTCTCTGAAAGGAGGCGGCTGGCCTGTAAGAGGCCTTTAGGGAGCAGGCCAGGTGCCCAGGCAGCTAGCTCTCTGCTTTGCTATCTGCATTCTTTAATAAACCCAGTCCTTTTACATGAATGGCTGTGATTCAACCTAGTTTCCCCATGAAATAATGTAATGAAAGATTTCTATTGACTAGGGATTACTACTACTTTATGCAAAATTTCTCAGTGACACTCAGATTAATTCCAGTGTCCACAATTTAAGCAATTTTCAACAGGCATTTACAACCCAAAATCTAATGACTTCCTATTTTCATGATAGTCAGGAAAAGTGTTCCAGTGAAAAATAAAATTTAGATTTGCTCCACTATATACATCTGAATACAACCAGAGCGTAAAACAAAGCCAACTAAAAGACAAAATGCTATAAAACATTTTTTGTTGTAAGATAATCAAATTCTTCCCAGAATTATGCATAATTAATTTCACATACTTATTTATAACCAATTTAGCTTTTCCAAATTCTCATTTGCAAATGAGAGACTCAGACAATTAAAACTGATGATACAAGGCATTGTTTTAGAAGAACCAAAGTTTACACTGGACAAATGTGACTCCTCAAGATTGATTTTAACAAGTTCTTACAACTTTATTGAAATCATCAATATCCCAGATCGATTTACCATTTTAAAAAATCAATTTAACACTATCAAAAGGTAATGTTCACTTTAATCCTGTTTGCCTTCACGCCACTGCCGTGAGCCTTCATTCCAGGCCACATAAACAAAGAGGGCCAGCACCACGTGGACGGCGACCACTGCAACGATAGCAGCATAAAAATAGCTGTCCCTATTGGACATCCCAAAGGCGCCTATCAAGAGAAAAAAGTTTCCATTTTATTCCAAAATATATAAAAATATAAAAATCAAAACATATTATTTTTATTAGCTATATATTTATTGAACTAGTCAGACAATTAAAAAGGAATACTTTGTGTGGTGATAAATCAAGTATTCATGTAAAGATGTGAATACCTTCTACACATGAAGAACATTATTTTCAATGACAACCACAATAAATCACTTCATCTAAGGACTCTGACATAATAAAGAAGGCTTTATTTTCTCTTCCTTCCAATGTCTGCCAGCAAGGGTACATTCCCCCAAAGTCCTCCTCCCATGTCAACCAACTCTCGCTCTCCAGGGGCTGTTAAAAGAAAGGATCTGCAAGCTATCGCACAGAAAACCATAAACCAATACAATGTCAAACAAATAACTGAGTGATGAAAAATTCATTTCATGAAGATTCATTATGAGCAATGGGATTTTTGAAAACAGAAGCAAGTCAAATTAATATCCAGTTTTCAGATATAAAGAGATCATGAGAGCATAGAATCTCATATATAGTTAAGGGTGAAAATGTCTTGTTTTATGTCTAGGATTACCTTCAAAAACGTAAGATTTAGTTGTGAAATATAACCCAATAGGTACAGTGATCATTAAAGCTGTGAAGAACAGGAGCGTCTTCAGAGTGGATGCTAATGAACTTTCATTTCTGGAAAAAAGTAAACAAAGAGAAAATCAGAGCCTGCAAAGCCATTTCAAACTCTTCTTGTGTTCATAAATGCTATAAATACCCACAGAAAAGATGCTGGGAACCTTGCCCTTGCCTAGAAAACAGTGGCCAGAAGAAGAGCAGTGCCAGGGACTCAAAATTCGAATAGCCTAGAGATCCAGTGGCAGACCCAGTGTGAAAAGAAGTGTAAAGTGCAAAAAGTGGTTTGGAATCTTCCAAGTGCTATGCAAATATACACGATTTACAGAATTCACAATGGAGGTAGCAAGGCAGAAGATACACAGAAAACAACTAATGAGGTTCCTTCACAAAGCATCCTATCAGTGGCTAGCTGAACACAGTACAGACAAGGTATGAGACTCTCCAAAGACAAAGGAGCCCAGAGCAATTTGGATGCAGCTGAAGGAAACTTTGCTCAAATTTCTTTGTAATTAAGTAGCGAGAGTACAACTTAAATGGTCTTCACACAGCATGGATGCATTAAAAGTTTGATATCAAAACACTTTATGTTTCGTGCATTGTATCGCTCATAGACTTTTAAAATCAATGGAAATATTCCAATGGGAAAGTTTTGTTCCAGAATACAATAAAATGATTCTGAAGAATGTAATCAAGCTTCTAAAATCATACTATTAAAGAAAAACAAGTTAGATAAATGGCTACTTAAAACAGTAACAATGGGTAACATAAAAGCGTCCAATAAAGGAGAAATGATTTCACAAATGATGCTTATCACTAGGGAACCATTAAAATTTATTTTGACAATTATTCAGTAAATATCTATGTGAAAAATCAACAAGGCAGATTACACTGCTTTTATGTGTATCAGCGGTCTGCCAAATAAGCCCTGAAAGGCCCCTTGCCTACTTCCGTAAATAAAGTGTAACTGGCATACAGCCACACCCACTTGTTTATGCATCACCTAAGACTCCAGGGAGATACAGAGACAGAGCTTAGTAGTGGTGCCAGACCACATGACCCTCAAAATCTAAAACATTTACTATCTGGTCCTTTCCAGAAAAACTCTGCCAACAGTATAGACGTATACTATTTCAATTATATTCAAAAGGTGTGCACATGAAAAAGGACTCCAGATTAATACACAATAATAAAGTAACTTTCCCACTTTCAAATATTCCTTAATGTTGTTTTAGCCACTTTTCAATAAGTAGATATATGTCAACATTGGCCCCATGCATCATCACAAATGATAACACTTCTGACAGTGAAGCTGTAGTAAGCTTCCAGCAACCCTGGACACACACACACACACACACACACACACACACACACACACCCCTCATCCATATCACCGTAACCATTATGTTTAAAAGCAGTAAGCTTTTATCCTATGGGCTTTTATCCTGTAGATTAAAGGTCCCTTTTCCCTTAAATCTAACCACTCTCACACTACCTTGTCAGGGATAAAGAAATTTTCCTCTACTGTCTAGGTTCTTTGTGGCTGGTCTAAGAATTAAACGGACACGAGACAGATTAACAGGAGAAAATCAAACAAAGTTTAAAAACATGTATACACGGAAGAGACCCAGGAGAACTGAGTAACTTGCCAAATGGCCAAAACCCTCGCCTTAAATATTGTCTTCAGGTAAAGACAAAAGATGATGCTGTAGGTAGGGGTTTGGGACTTCAAACAGGAAGAAGACAATACACATGGAGATGGAAAAGCAGATGTTTGGTCAACAAGTGTTTCCTAGGCCATGTAGAGTCTATGGGACCCAGAGCAGTCTCTGGTTTCTATGCCCTGTCCCCCGACCCCACCACACCTAGCCCATATTCTTTGCAAATATCTCTGGTGACAGCTCTCTTCCAGGAACAGGCCCTCTGTCTAAATTTTTTCAGGCAATTAAGGGGAAGCTTAAAGCTTCTTCCTGAGTCTCTGGGGCCTTGACGGTTTTCAGTTTGAAGTAATCTGCACATCAAAGAGACATTTTGGGGTGGCAAGTGTTGCTCCTCTATAACCTTAACACATGTCTAAATTTATGTTCATAGTCAACACTTGAACTTAATTTTTCCTGGTAATCCTCAGCAAGAGGTTCCAGTTTTTATCTACATCTCTATGAAGAATACAGCCCAACCATCAAGGTCCTTTCAAAATAATAAGCTGCCTCTCCTCTAGGCAGCTTTCCTGATTATGCCAGCTGGAACGATTCACTGCTCTGGGACACACTTCATGCCTGTTATTATAGCACCTAACATAACAGCTTGTGTCCCAGACAGTCCAATGTGTACCCAGAGGTACACATTGCTTTGTACCCCTAGAAAATCCAGGCAAAGGAATTCTTATAATTGTGTGTATACCATTACAGGGTGGGAGGCTTCTGGCAGCCCAGAAAGAAAGGGAACATCTTAAGTTTACACCAATGGTCTACAAACTTTTTTGACTGTGTGATCCATCATTAAAGTTTTGAGCTGCTGCTGCTGCTAAGTCGCTTCAGTCGTGTCTGACTCTGTGCGACCCCACAGACGGCAGCCCACCACGCTCCCCCGTCCCTGGGATTCTCCAGGCAAGAACACTGGAGTGGGTTGCCATTTCCTTCTCCAATGCATGAAAGTGAAAAGTGAAAGTGAAGTCGCATACCCCCATATAGGCATATACACATATTAGTCATGGAGTCTTTAAAATACAAAAACAAGGAAAAACAGATACTAAAAATGTTAAGGTTAAAAAAATTAATGTAGAAATCTGTTTTCTTTCCATACTTCAAGGAAACATCTTTTAATACATCTCACTTTAGTGATCACTGAGATATACAATTCTCATCTAATATACCTAAGCTTCCTTGCACTGTTTCCTAATAGAAAATTTTTAGAAAATTTATCTTCATCAAGAATGAGTGTCTGTAGTTCTAGAAAAATACAAAAAAAATCATGTCCACAGAATACAAAAAACACTAATTTGAAAAGATACATGCACTCTAGTGTTCACAGCAGGATTATTTACAATTGCCAAGATACAGAAGCAACCCACGTGTCCATCAACAGATGAACAAAGGAGATGCAATACACACACACATGCATAATACATACGATGGAATACTACTCAGTCATAAAAAAGAATAAATGTGCCATTTCCAGCAACATGGACAGACTTAAAGGGCATTATACTAAGTGAAATAAGCCAGGCAGAGAAAGGCAAATACTGTATGATATCGCTTATATGTGGAATCTAAAAAATACAACAAACCAGGGAATGTAACAAAAAGAAGCAGATTCACAGATAAAGAGAACAACCTTAGTGATTACCAGTGGGGAGGGTTGGGAGGGGCAATACGGGGGAGGGGAGTGTGAGGTACAAAATACTGTGGAGACAGGCCAGGGAATATAGCCAAAATTTTGCAGTAACTATAAATGGAGTGTAACCTTTAAAAATTGTGTAAAAAAATTTAAAAATACATACATACATACAAGAAGTCAGTATTTGGCCAATTCTTTTGTGGACCGACCCCCCAAAAAACTTGGCCTTCACAGTGTTTGTGTTTTTGGTGTGCAAAGTTCAGATCATCTAATCTGATAAAGAAACAAAGCTTGAGAATCTAGAGAAAGGGAAGGTTAACCAGTTCATCTGTTCTTTATCTCTTGAATATCAATTATCTGGCCTGACTTTGAGAAAAGTTTGTTACTGAAAAGAGAATATAATATCATGTTTTAAAGCACACAAAATCACTTACGATCCCACCACCCAAACACAATCTTTTCTGCATGTTCATTTCTAAGCCCACACATTCTACATAGAGCATATCTCAACAACTTGCTGCTTGTCTTCAATTCCTTCTTACCTCTCTATCTTAAGCCCCCAAAATTTGACTTTCAGTCTCTCAAATACAGGACTAAGGACAAAGTTAAGGATACAAACTTTTGAAAACTAGTTTTCAAACTTCCTCCAGTGTTTATATGACATTTTCTCCTTGGCTTCCAGCCACAGCCCACTACAGCCAGTGGTTCTGCTGGCACAAGCCAGCTTGGGTATAACCTGGTGAGGTATTCCAAAACAAAGCAACTGAGGTCATTCAACTAATTTATCCTATGTGTCTCTGAGCCTTCTTAGGAAGAATTCGAACATTTAGAGTTAGAACTAGCCTCACACAAATAATTGAGGATTGTGCCCCCACTCTGAGAACCATCTAGAGTTTACCCACTTCAGATAAACTTCTGCAGGAAACACTAAGCAGATGAAGCAGATGAAGCTTACCATGTTCCCCTTTATGGCAAGGCCTATAATGCAAGTAGATTTCACTGCAAATTCCATGCAGAAACACTAAAATCAGTCTAGGAGGCGTACGCTGTATTTTAAGTATACTTAATATAAATATTTGTTGGAGGCCTCACTAATAAACAGTAATTTAAAAAAAAAAACCACCTACATCGCCATTGTGAGAGTGAAAAAGATCACGGGGGCTCCAAAGATCGTGGGCTTGGACAACTGCTAGCTTTCAACACTTACTAATTGTGCGAGGTAATCCTGTGATCTTGCACAAGCCACTTATCCTGAGTCAACTTCATTGTTTTTAAACAAGTAGCAAACTAAGCACTTTTAAAATTCTGATAATGTATGTTAACAAAACGGGTAAAGAACCTGCCTGCAAGGCAGGAGACACAGGAGACGTGGGTTCGATCCTTGGGTTGGGAAGATCTCCTACAGAAAGGAAATGGCAACCCACTCCAGTACTTCTTGCCTGGAAAATCCCATGGACAGAGGAGCCTGGCGGGCCACAGTCCATGGGTTGCAAAGAGTCAGACACGACTGAATGACTAACACACAGGCATGTAACAAAGCACCTAAGCTGGGCCTGGAGCACACACACTGAATGGTAGCTAAATCCTTCCCACCCTCTGACCTCTAGAGGTATAATGGGCCAGGCTAGTCCACAAGGACCACCTGCTCTTTCCTCAGGTTCCTCCTACTCAGCCACCAGCCCCCATTCTGCTGACTCCCTGAGTGAAGTAGACTCAAACCCGGGGCGGCCCTTTGTCCCTTCCATTCGTTCACTCATGCAGCAAACATTTATTAAGCCCTGACAATGTGGGCCCTGCAGGGAACCCGGAGATGGAGTAGGCCCGGTTCCTGTCCTCAGGGAGCTCACCCTGCAGTGGGGAGAAAGGCTGCAGACAGCAAGATCGCAATACAGACAACAGAGAAAGAAGTGCTAGGCCAGAAACAAGAGCTGAAGAACCCGCCCACCTAGCCACCATGACCCCGGGTCCCTCGCTCCGCTCCCGAGGGAAGGGTAGGGGCCCGGCGTGCAGACGATGCAGGGCCCAACCTGCTTCCCCCCTCCTCCTCTAGCCCTCAACCCCAGCCCCGAGGGTCCTGACCTCATGCCCACCCACCGGTCGGCCCGGGCTTTCCCTCTCGCCCCGCCCCCGGCCCGGGCCAGTCCGCCTGGTGCTCTAGGCCCCCGCCTGGTGCTCTAGGCCCCCGCCTGACTCCGGCTCGCTCCGGACTACCTGAAGTCGGACGGCTGCAGCGCGTTCAGCGCCGCTTTATCAAGGCGCTCCATGGCGTCGCCACGGCCGCAGCTCAGACGCTCAGACGCCGGCTGGGCTCCCCAGTCGCGCTCGGACGGCTAGGCGGGCGACCGGTCCAGGCGGGCCACGCCGGAAGTGCCGGCGAGTGCCGGGCTGTGGGCCGCAGCGCGCAGGCGCGGCGCCCAGGTGACGCCCGGTGGCGGCGGCGGCGGCGGCGGCGGCGGCGGCGGGCGCAGGCGCGGTTGGGAGCCTGCATGTGACTTACCGGCCAGGGCTGCGGGGCGTACGCCCTGCCAGGAGCGGCCTGCGCTCCAGGAGCAGGCCGGGCGAGTAGCCCAGCCACTCCACGTTGAGCCGGGACTTGCCTCGCAGCATTGTCCTCCGGGGAGGGCGGTGCTGCGGCCGCCCCCTGAGCGCGCGCGAGCAGCTCTCGTCTCCGTTCCGGCCCCTGCCGCCGATCTGTGGTTGTGAGGCGGCTGGAACAGATGATCTGCGAGGAAGGACGACCGGGAGGACGACTGGGGTGCTAGGCAACCAAGCAGTTTCCGACGACAACAACACAAAAAAGCAGTGCACATTATTCCCCAGCCCTTGAGTAAACGCCTCATTAATTATTGCCCGCAGTGAAAGTCCAGCCTTGGGAAGCTGGGAGGAGTTAGTTTAGCACTCACCCGAGTCTGTCAAGCTAGGGAATGTCAGAGCTGAAAGAGCTCTTGCTGAGAGTGACTGTTCCAGGCCAGACGCTGGTGATCCTAACTTCCACCTAAAGTTAAAAACATTTTGCAGCTGCTCAGAAAGCTGCCAATGAGACAACAGGACTCAAATAGTAAGGGACAGATGGGCCTCCAGGGCTGAACAACTGGAGAGAAGTATAAACGAAAAGGGTGCATGAGCCTAGGGTCAGGCTTGACAAAATTAGGTTGCCGCTGGCTGCTAATAAGAGGACAGCCCTTACATGGTCAACGCCTGGAAAAGGCCACTGACCACATATCTATTTTCTGCACCGAATGGATACAAAGACCGCATCTGAAATCATGACTAAACCAACAGCTTAGAGCCGCGTTAGGGGCCATGGACTGGAAAGCAGGAAGCCCGGGGTTTGTGTTCTAAGTACTAAAATTGTAATCACTCTCTGGGCCTCATCTAGACCCTTGGGGTTGTAAGAACCGCCTAAAGCCAGAACTACAGTAGTATTAGAGAGACTCTAGCTTGTGGGTTGGCAAACTGTGGCCAGTCTGCCAAATACCTATAGCATGTCTGCCACCTGTTTTTCTACAAGGTGTGCGTTAAGAATGGGTTCTCCACTTTCAGATGGTTAAAAAAATCAAAAGAGTAGTATTTCACTACACGTTAAGATTATATGAAATTCAGATTTCGGTGTCCATTAATAAAATTTTATTGGAACTCAGCCATGCTCATTCTTTTGTATTGCCTATGGCGGCTTTCATGTTACAATGTCAGCATTGTGTAGTTATTTGTGACAGAGACTGGGCCACAAAGCCTAATGTATTTACTATCTGTCCCTTGCCAGGGAAAGTGTGAGGACCCTTGCTCTAGCTAATCACCTTGGGACGAGGTTCCTGAAACCTTAGGGATCCAAAATATAGTAAAGGGGGCACTCTCCGACATAAAGCACAGCAGGATCCTCTATGACCCACCTCCCAGAATATTGAAAATAAAAGCAAAAATAAACAAATGGGACCTAATTAAAATTAAAAGCTTCTGCACAACAAAGGAAACTATAACCAAGGTGAAAAGACAGCCTTCAGAGTGGGAGAAAATAATAGCAAATGAAGCAACTGACAAAGAATTAATCTCAAAAATATACAAGCAACTCCTACAGCTCAACTCCAGAAAAATAAATGACCCAATCAAAAAATGGGTCAAAGAACTAAATAGACATTTCTCCAAAAAAGACATACAGATGGCTAACAAACATGTGAAAAGATGCTCAACATCCCTCATTATCAGAGAAATGCAAATCAAAACCACAATGAGGTACCATTTCACACCAGTCAGAATGGCTGAGATCCAAAAGTCTACAAGCGATAAATGCTGGAGAGGGTGTGGAAAAAAGGGAACCCTCTTACACTGTTGGTGGGAATGCAAACTAGTACAGCCACTATGGAGAACAGTGTGGAGATTCCTTAAAATACTCGAAATAGAACTGCCATACGACCCAGCAATCCCACTGCTGGGCATACACACCGAGGAAACCAGAATGGAAAGAGACATGTGTACCCCAATGTTCATCGCAGCACTGTTTATAATAGCCAGGATATGGAAGCAACCTAGATGTCCATCAGCAGACGAATGGATAAGAAAGCTGTGGTACATATACACAATGGAGTATTACTCAGCCATTAAAAAGAATACCTTTGAATCAGTTCTAATGAGGTGGATGAAACTGGAGCCTATTATACAGAGAGAAGTAAGCCAGAAAGAAAAACACCAATACAGTATACTAACGCATATATATGGAATTTAGAAAGATGGTAATGATAACCCTGTATGTGAGACAGTAAAAGAGACACAGATGTATAGAACAGTCTTTTGGACTCTGTGGGAGAGGGAGAGGGTGGGATGATTTGGGAGAATGGCATTGAAACATGTATAATATCATATGTGAAATGACTCGCCAGTCCAGGTTTGATGCATAATACAGGATGCTCGGGGCTGGTGCATTGGGATGACCCAGAGGGATGGTATGGGGAGGGAGGCAGGAGGGGGGTTCAGGATGGGGAACACGTGTACACCCATGGCAGATTCATGTTGATGTATGGCAAAACCAATACAATATTGTAAAGTAATTAGCCTCCAATTAAAATAAATAAATTTATATTTTAAATAATGTAGTAAAGGGGGTCCTGACAATTTTTAATATTTTTAAAAACCTAATGAATTGAACATATTTACTCACCATAAGAGATCAACAGCTACTTAAAAACATCACCTTCCTTTGATTTTTGGCACTAATTATATCACATTGATGAGGTAATCCTAGTTAACTCATGATTAAATGCACAAATTATTACTAAACTAAAATAAACTATGCTATATTTAGCCAACTAAATCTTTTAAAACTTAGAATGAATGCAAGGGGGAGGGATATTTGCTTTTCAACTTTGCATATCTCCAATGCCAGGACTTCCTTGGCAGCTCAGTGATAAAGAATCCACCTGCCAATGCAGGAGACTCAGGTTCAATCTCTGGGTTGGGAAGATCCACTGAAGAAGGAAATGGCCACGCACTCCAGTATTCTTGCCTTGGAAATCCCATGGCCAGAGGAGCCTGGAGGGCCTTAGTCCATAGGATCGTAAAGAGTCAGACATGACTTAACGACTAAACAACAACAATCTACTCCGGTATGACCTAATTAAGGTATGACTCCAGTATGACTGTAATTAAAAAATTACACTGACCCTATTTCCAAGTAAGGTCACATTCTGAGGGGTTAGGAGTTCAACATACAAACTTGGGGTGAAAGGGGCACACAATTCAGCCCATAACGGTATTCTAAGCTCCTCTTTGTACAGATGAGGAAACTGGTCTGGAAGGGACTTGTCAGAAGTCACACATTTATCTAATGGAACGTCACTCAAATCCTGTCTCCCAGGCTGGCACATTAGCAGCCTCTGGGGCAGTTGTGTGATAACTCAGTCAACAACCATTCATAAATACGATTTGAGGTGGGACAAAATGCCTGGCTAATCTTATTAGCATATTTGTGTTTTATATAAGCTAAACCTCTGTACCTCTTTTTCTTGCTGACTTTTACACTCTACCAATATTTACTGTGAGCTCATCTCACAGTAGATGGAGAAAGAACTTGTAGCATAAACTCAGAAACTGTAAGAGAAAGATAGAAATTAGCCAGCCCTCTGGCCACTCAGGAAAGGACTGAAACCTCCTACCTGCAGCAGCTGCTAAAGAGCTGGAGGGCAGCGGAGCCCAAACAGAGCTGTTGCCATGAGAATGAAATGGCATGTCAAGTGGTATGGTCATTACAGAGGCACCAGTAAGTAAAGCTTCCGTTGTTCCCTCTGAGAATCAGAAAATGATTCTCAAACTGAAAGAGCCCCAGTCAGGCCCTTTCATTTTAGTTGAAAAAAGTGAGAGCTGAAGTTGGGAAATGACTTACTCCAAATTCACTGTATCAGTGATGGGATTAGAGAATTCATAAGTTCCTAATTCTTCAGTGTAATAATATTTTTTACACGGTATTGTTTTATATTCTGTAGTATAAAACCAGTGACATGGAAAGTGTACACAAAAAGTCCAATTTGACAACAACCTCCAGTTTGCTTTACTGACTCAAAACTATAACGCTCCCCTCCCCGAACAAGTCCCCCTTTGGGTGGCCCGAACTGGGGTTGCAGAGAAATGGCCATACTTGAAACACCAACTGATACTTTCTGAAGTGGTCCTTGCAGAGAGTGGCGTTTTAAAAACTAAGCCGTGAAGGAAATAGAAATAAGCTCTACCACACAATCAACAAAACTCATGCTTAAAGAGAGAGAGAGAGTAACTCTGGCTTCTTTATAATGTGGATACAATTTGTATTTTCTTAAAAATACAAATTGGTGAAATATGCCCCCTGGTGAAAAAAATATATAAATAAGGGGTTTTGGGGAGTTCTTTTAGTAACAATCTCCTCTGTCAGGACACCCTGTGCAATGAAACGCACGAGTTTGTTGTTGTTGTTTTGTTTATTTGTTGCTGTCTCTGGCAATAGAGAATTAACTAATTTATTTAACAAATGAATATTCATTGGAGGGACCAGTGCTGACGCTGAAGCTCCAATACTTTGGCCACCTGATGCAAAGAACTGACTCACTGGAAAAGAGCCTGAGGCTGGGAAAGATTGAAGGTAGGAGGAGAAGGGGACGACAGAGAAAGAGATGGTTGGATGGCATCACCGACATCATAAGTTTGAGCAAGCTCCGGGAGTTGGTGATGGACAGGGAAGCCTGGCGTGCTGCAGTCCATGGGGTCGCAAGGGATCAGACACGACTGAGCAACTGAACTGAACTGATTTAACAAACATTTATTAATGAAATGCAAGTTTTACTCAAGAATGAGCATTTTTTCTTGAATCCTGCCTCTTTCTATTATTTCATCTCACTCTACTTCTGCCACCACCATTGCCCTAAGCAAGAGTCCAGTGGTTCCTTTTGCTGTGTGTATTCACTGATCCCTGCAATTTATATTCCCATGTCATAGGTGGAAAAACTGAGGCTAAGGAAAATTGTGGAGTTGAGTAAAGGTCTCACAGCACCCCTTGTCCCCTACTCTCATTCCATTTCCCTAAAACGTACCTCGGGCAACTTCTTCCAGGTCTACTGCTGGAGGGCTAAGCTCAGATCCAGAGCTAGTGCAGGGACCTGCTCCTGCAGTCAAGAAATGCTTGGAGTTTGTGGCTGAGGATCCTTTTCACCCACATGACCCCACAGGATTTGGAGCCCAGGAGTTGAGACCTACATTGCACTAAGCACAGCTTGTGGACATTCTGGCAAAATGGAAGTAAACGGTGGGGATCAGTGTAACAGCCCCACGGCCTACCTAGTGTGGTGCAAGGTCAGTCCAGGGAGCTGCATCCTTGGCACATCGTGTGCTTGTTACTAGGAGAGGAACCCCGGCCCATGAGGAGCGGCAGGACCACAATTGCCAAAGCCAAGTGAAGAATTCTGGCCCCGGGGCTTTCCAGATGAGCTTGCCACCAAAGGCTGTGCTATGGGAAAGGGGACTGGACAATGGCACCCTGAGAGTTGATGTGACAGGGTCACAACCCACAATATACACACGTTGTGCCCAATGAGTGCCAGGCTGAAAGCAGGCACTCATTGGTTGAATGAAGAAGCAACTGCTAAGACCAAGACCACCAGGCTGTGGCTCATTGAGACTGAAGTTCAGCAATACAGTCATGGTGGAGCTCATGGGCCAAGACTTCGGGGTCGAGTTGCTACATGGTCTACTCCTGCACCAGGTGGACAGGCAGGGATGGGTGGGGCACAGCTCCCTTCCCAGCTCTGCCAACTCTGATTGGCCTGAAGTCTCCTTCTGCACCTCGCAGGAGGCCTGCTTCTGCCCTTCCAGGGCAGGCCCTGGAAGGCTGGGAAGCCCCATCCACCAGAAAACCCCACCCACTGCCCCTGGAAGCCAGTGGAGTCTGGGGCAGATGCAGTGTGTATTCCAGGTGGTCAAGTAGGGACTCCGGGGTCTCTTGTTACCCCAGGCTGGCACACCCAGCCCAAGCTGCACTCCCAATATTCGTCCAATACAATTAATACATAACTGATGAATGAGTGAGTGAGAGACACCCAAGGAAAAACCAAAAGTTCTAGGCAGCTTCTCAAGGCAGAAGAGCTATAAGTTTTGTTTCAGGATTTTGCTTTTTCTTTTTTTGTTTCATTTTCTTATTCTCCGTTTTGTTTTTCTTTTACTGAGGTTTAATTGACATGAAAGTGAAAGTCGCTCAGTCATATCCGACTCTTTGCAACCCATGGACTATACAGTCCATGGAATTCTCCAGGCCAGAATACTGGAGTGAGTAGCCGTTCTCTTCTCCAGGGGATCTTCCCAACCCAGGGATAGAACATAGAACATTATTTGAGTTTCAGGGGTACACGGTAATGATTCGTGTTCTTTGTTTTTACTTGTTCTTTTTCTGTGATTTGGTTGGAAAAGTTACAAAAACTAGAGAAAGGAGAAGTGCTGCAGAAGTGGGTAATGAAGCCCAGGAGAAGCAAGACATCGAGGAGCTGGTGATTTAGGCACAGTGGAAAATACACAATAAAAGAGGAAGAAGGAGATGGATGACCACGTGTGGCCTTGGCCTTCCTGGCTAAGCCATTCTAGGCACGGTGCTGGGGAGAAGACTCTGCCTCCAAGGAGGGCAGGCTGAGGGATGTGCAGGTGTGTACGTGTCTATGGGCTGTAGGTGTGGGCATCCGTGTGTAGGCGAGCTTGTATACATTGCTGGGGAAATTGGGTTAAAAACAAACTTCCCTCCAGGCCAGGAAACATTTCCAGAAAGGTAGAAAAAGAAAATTTTATTGTCATTGAATAAGCAGGAAACCAGAGTGGGCTGCACCTCCTAGGGACTGCAAAGACAGAAACCTCAGTTGGGCTAAGTGGGCTAGGATACAAGCCATACCATTCTTAGGTTTAACAATTTGGAGTCATGTGACAGCCAAAGGGCAGGATGTTATCTTCCCTGGTAATTATGTTGCAAGGATTTGGCTCCAAGACCCTCAAAGAAATTCCTGAGTTGTGAGATTCGCAAGAGGCATCTTTAGCCATTAAAAACATTTCTATATGAAAACCTTTGCTGGCTCCTTTAGCTCTCAGGTCAGGGCCAGCCCCACATAGCCCCAGGACATCCATCTCTCCAGTGTGCTTCCCTCTCCCCATTCATTTCCCCTTCTCATGCCCCCCAACTCCCTCTTACTCCTACACCCACACCTTGGACCACTTTACAGGACATCCAAAACAACTCAGTCATAAATCGAATCCTTCCATGTCCCCACCTGAAGTGACGCTGCCCCCATTTCTGCCACCTGCCAAGTCCCAATTCTCCTTTCTGTATTCCCTGTGGCACCTTCAGCCTACATGATAGTTTTCTATCTTGCTATAGACAAAAACTGTTGCCTACTATCAAGCCATCAGCCGCTACGGCCACCCCAAACGTGTGCCCTGAGGGGAAATCAGGATGGAGAATAATAGTATACAGGTCCTAGATAAAAGTGTATCTAACGAAGAATTTCAAGGAGCCCAGACTTCCCATACATAGAAAAGTACTAAATGTATTAACTTGAGAGGTCTGGTTTTTGTGATTAGCACTAATCTTCTGATGTTCAACTACACTTTTTTTTTTTTCAGCAAAAATTCCTACCTATCCTGGCTCCTCCCTCACCTCTTTGGAACAGTTCCTGTGAGCTGAGAGGCTGTTTTCCAGGCTATAGTTCTCAGTAAGGCCCCAAAATAACATAACTTTGCAGCTTTTAAGTCACACTTTTTTTTTCAGTTGACATCTTCTATCACCTATTAGTATCCTTGGACTTCTAGTCATCCCACTAGGCTCTATTCTAGTAGGGGAGAGGAGAACATGACTGGTGGCTTTCTCATCTCTCTACTGCCATACCACAGGGGCTTGAACAGATGCCTGCAATCAGAGCTGCACTGAAAATCTTGCAAGGCCCACTTGTCTGGCTTCACCCCTCCCACCCTCTTTCTGCATCTTTGCTCCCTAAACTGTGCCGTGAGAATACTACAGCCCAAAGAATAAGAATTTACAAGACGTATTCTTGAAACAATTCCCCTGAGTCCTTAGAAATGTGTAAGGACCAAGTTTAGTGCCTCCCCATGCTGCCTCCCTGCCTCCCACCCTCCGTGCTCTGAGCACCTCATTCTGTAAAGCCCTAGGGAATCTAGGTTTTCTTGCAAGGAATTATTTCCAGCACCCCCTTGTGGTGGGCAAGCCAGTACTTCAGGCCTGAGGAAGCCAGAAGGGGTGAGAGAAGAGCCAGCTTCCTGGAAAGGCCTATCCCAGCAGATCTGTCCATAGCCTTGTCAACCAAGAAAGTAGAAGTTTGCATTACAAAATACCCCCTCCTTTGGAAATCCTGATTTGGAGAAGCTGCATGCTCAGTCGTCTGATTTCAGGTCAGGCAGAGATCCCACTGCAGGACAAAAATAGAACTTTCGCCTGGAAAGTTCTACACCAACAAGGCAGCCCAGCAGCAATCCGCCACTCACTTTCCAGGAGCCACTTTGGCACTGGAGTCTCCTGCTTTGTCTGGACACATCAGGCTTCCACCTGTCACAGAGCCTGGCCAAGACAGCTACCCTTCCTATCTTCTCTCTCAAAAAGGCCCTGAGCCCCGTGAGACAAATTGGAGCAAACACTGTCTCTGAGAACGTGTGAGGCAATGGAGGCTCACACCACCACAAAAGCGATCCTTCTGGAACTGCTGACTGCCAAGTGCCAAGAGCTCAGTCACTATGTCATGTCCAACTCTTTGACCCCATGGACTGTAGCTGCCAGGCTCCCCTGTCCATGGGATTCTGCAGGCAAGGCTATTGAAGTGGGTTGTCATTTCCTCCTCCAGGGGATCTTTCCCACCCAGGGATTGAACCCAGGTGGATTCTTATCACTGTGCCACCTGGAAAGCCAAGTGCTCTTCCAGCCTGTATTTTCCCTTCCAGAAACAAGGAGCTCAGTGCTTCCTAAGATGTCCCCAATTTTTTTCTTGCCTCCATAAGTAGCCTGTAGATGACACAGGTCAGCCTAACCATGCCTCCCCTGTGCGGATGGTAGCCTCCCATTAACCTTCCCAACACTTACTGGTGACCACATTTCACTGCCAAAACACAGTCATCTCGCTGTCAACAGGGCCTTAAATCGTCTCTCTGCAGGTCTTCTCTGTCTTGTCCCAGGTGGATTTTTAGAACCAAATGTCTGTCCCCACATTGGTCACTGTGACATCTCACCTCTATGTTCACAAGGTAGACACACAAGATCCAGTGGGAAAACAGCTGGGTTACAGTGGAAAGAACTAGATTTGATATGGCAGAAACCAACACAACATTGTAAAGCAGTTACCCAACCCTTCCCCAATTAATAACACATTTTAAAAAATGAACTAGACTTGAAGCCAAGGACCTGGACTTGAATCTGAGTTCCTCTTTCACTTCTTAGCTGTGGGACCACACACAAGTCAATGTCCCTTTCCGGACTTTCGTTTACTTCATCTGGAAATGGTTTGTTATGAGGATTTGATGACCAAGCAGGTGTAGTAGTCACTGGATAAACTGCAAAGACCTAATGTGGTACAGTTCAGTTCAGTCACTCAGTCGTGTCCAACTGTTTGTGACCTCATGGACTGCAGCACGCCAGGCCTCCCTGTCCATCACCAACTCTCAGAGTTTACTCAAATGCATGTCCACTGAGTTGGTGATCCCAGCCAACCATCTCACCCTCTGTTGTCCCCTTCTCCTCCTGCCTTCAATCTTTCCCAGCATCAGGGTCTTTTCAAATGAGTCAGTTCTTTGCATCAGGTGGCCAAAGTATTGGAGTTTCAGCTCCTGAGGTGGTACAAGAGACTGATAACTGGGCTGGGGGAGGCAAAGAGAACTGGGGACCACATGTAACTCTGTGTGGGACTCCTATGTGCCCCTGAGCAAGTCACTTCACTTCCCCATCGGTCAATGTCAGAAGGAGATGTGGGTGGGACTAAAGGCATGTCTGGTTGGCTTTCCAGGATATGTGAATAAAGGTCGGTTGAAGAATTGTCTGTTCTTTGAGAGTGGAAGTTCTTTTCTAAGAGCCAAGGCATCTCTTTGTTCCGCAGACAGCTTTGTGATCTGCTGCACGAGAAGGATTCCCAGGATGAAATGCATGAAGCCACCTCAAAGGAATGAGAGCAGAGAGTCAGTGCGGTGGGTGGTGTGCCTTGCACACAGGTGTCACCTGAGGCACGGCTGCAGGAACAGGCCATGGCACCCATGGCAGAGGTGGCCAGGAGGAGCTCTGTCTTCAGGTGTTTGGAGGGCTTCCACAGGTAAGGGAAAGGAAACGAGCAGTGAGTACAGAGTGGAGTGGGTAGGGAATTAGGATCCCCGGGCAGAAACCACGGAAGGTCGCTTCCTCTCATTCTCAAGAATCAGTTTCTGCCCGTGGGACTCTTAAAGCTCTTGCACACAAGCATCTGCCCCCTTGGTGCCCTCTCACCCTGAGAAGGAGGTGGAAGTGGAAGGTGGACGCTCTTAGAGGACTAGTCCCTTCCTCCCCATATCAGATGACTTTGTGTTGTCTGAGCCCTTGGTGAGATCAGGTATATTTTTTATAGCACCTACTAAAGATTTGTGTACACAGTTGGGCTTAGCTGAATGAGTGAATGAATCTTTCTTTCTTCATCTAACAGGGAAGGCCTGTAATGGGGTGTTATCTTTGGCTCCTGACATCAGGGGCAATGATGGTGTCCTACAGTAAAACATTTTTGTGTGTAAATATCACTTAAGTCTGCACAGTGGTTGTCAAACAGTGAGGCCCTGACAGAAGCCAGTGCACCAACCTGGAAACATTTTTATGTTAATCATTTTCCTACAGAACTCAGAGCTTCAAAAGGGCATTCAGATACTCCCCTGGAAGGTTGCAGCTGGAAGGAAATTGCAAGATCACAGAATCCAACCCTTTCATTTCCCAAATGGTGAAGCCAAGGCACCGGGCATGGACAGAGGGGTGGGGAATGTCTTCCCTCCCCAAGGCCTGGCACACAGTGGGAATTTACCAGAGCCTCGCTGTTTGCCTGCTTGATGGCAAGCCCACGAGGGCAATGGCAGAATGGGCCCAGAGATCAGATTTCACCACTACCCTGGCGAGGCACTGGGGCCCAATTTAGATGCAAAGGTGGCTGCAGGTAAGATGACAGTATAGACAGGAACTGGAAATGAGATTGTGTGGACAGAGGGGAGAGAGCAGGAAAGGAGGCATAAAAGAAAGGATGAGGGAGGCTCCTTTGGGGAAGATCACTCTATGGGTCCCTGTGATGTGACAGGACCAAGAACACCAGCCTGTACCTCCCTCAGGTATGACTTGGAAGCTCAAGAGGAGTCGTCATCCCTGTAGAGGAGGGAGTTCTGGCCAACACTGAACAGGTCCTTCTGTTCCAGAACTCAGAGCAGACCCTGGGCCTCCCTTCCCTGGCTGACAAGCATGGTCCACAAAGTCTAGTCTCTCCCCACCCCACCCCTGCCCTCAGTGGAAGGTGGGACCCTCCATCTCCAATTTACAATTCCAACAGCCTTGGGGGCTCAGAATGCACTTCTCACTGAGAATCTTGAAATCCTTTTCATCTTTAATAGTTGAGCCAAAATACTGCCTCTTCCATGAAGCAGTTTTCAGTGTCAAGTCCTTAGATGCCCCCTTCTTCAGCACTCATCTCCATCTGCCTTCCATTCATCTGCTCCTGGATCACTCTGATATATCGGCTGTCTCTCTTCCTTGCCCAGACCTCCTGTCCCACTGTTCATTTACTGAGCAAAGAGAACCTGTTTCATGAGTACCGGTGGCGTCTCTAGTCCCTGGTGTTGTATGTGCTCAGGAAACACTGGTGGCCCACTTGAATGTCCAGAGGAAAGAATGACTGAAGAGCAGGATTGGCTGCCCATTTGTACCCACCGCAGAAAGTTGCACTTCCCTTCCAACATCCCCCAGAGGAAAGGACGGGAGGAAAGAATGCTGAGAGGGAGGGAGGGGGAGAGGGAAGACTGTTGAGAAAGCACATAGGCGTTGATTATCCTGAGAGCCTCCTGAGGTGAGGCACCAGTGATGGATGGGGGTGCTGGTGGAACAGCAGAGCAGATTTGCCACATGAGGAGGAACACTGCACGGTTCCATTTATGGATTCAATCACCCATTTACTTATGGAGTGCCTACTACGTGTAAGGTGGTGTTTTGTTTTCTTCTTTGGTAGTGCACCAATTCTGTCACTAGCTATGTGATCTTGCACAAGTTACTTCTCTGTCCCTCAGTTTCTTAATCTGTAAAATGGGGATCATAATAGTTCTTGTGAGGATTGTAAATGATTGAATTGATATTGAATGTTGAAACCTGTCTTGGTACATAGTAAGCTCTAGTTAAGCAGTGGCGATTAGCTTAGGCACTATAAATATATACATAAATATACACATTGGTGAAAAAACTGATGAAAATCTTTGCCCTTATGAGCTTATATCTGCATATTGAATCTGCAGCTTGGGGCTGACCATCTTGCAGGTGTTTGCTTGTTTTTGACCATGGTATGTGGCACGCAAGGTCCCCTATCAGGGACTGAACCCACGCCCCCTTCAGTGGAAGGCAGAATCTTCACCACTGGATCACCAGGGAAGTCCCTCTCACGCTTTTCCTAACCCTCACTAAGGCTCACAGATTGCTTGCGCTCAGAAGCATCTTTTGAGGAGGGGATCCTTCAAGAGAACTCTCAGAGACCAGGTGCCTTGAGTTGCTATTGAGTTAGAGAAGGCGCAGAAGCAGGCAAGGAACCAGAGCCAAGGCCAACAGAGCAGCATAAACACTTGTGGCCAAGTCTGGCAGCTTCCAGGTCTCTGCGGAGCAAACACGACTCTGGCAGCTGGCACAGAGGCGGCTGGGGAGCCAAAGTCCTTTAGCATCTTAGCTACTGAGGGCCTGCAGTAGGAAGCTTGGTTCCAGCCTTGTCACTCCCATGGGACTGCATCACTTTTTTCATGTGTTGGGCTTCCTCTTACCTGGGAAGGCTGGTGGAACAAACTGGGCATATCCTGAATTTTTAATGAGGCATGAACTACAGAAGGTTTGGCTATGAGGGATTCAGAGAGAGTGTTTTCCGAATTTCTTGGAGAAATGACTCCTGAGAAAGCTGTAAAATCAAGGCATATTCTGATGGCAGGATTTGTCATGAGTCTTCCCAGTTGGCATCCCCACCACCTGTCACACAAGGGCTAGCCTGGAAGGTCACTTTACCAATCCCAAGTCCTCTCTTTGCTTCCTGACTCGACTCTTCCCCCTTGTTCTGTTCCAGTCCTGCTTGTGGTGACTCAAGTGGTGACCGGTTCACTTTTGGATTGCGTTCCTGCAACTGGACTGTAAGTTCCTTAAGATCGTGAACATTTTGGAAGAGGTGACAGATTTTAGAAGGGTCACTTTGAAAGATATATTCAGCTAACTATTCAATAAATATTTGTTGAGCACCTACTAAGTACCTGAATTGTTCTCATTGCAAGTGAAGCAGCAATGAAGAAAACAAACCAAAGTTCTTCCCTCACAGAGCTCATATTCTAGTGAGACAGGCACATAATAGGCATAATACATATATGAGACAATGTTGGGCAGTGAGAGCTGCCATGAAGAAGATAGAAAACAGCATACAGGGACTCAAAGTGATGGGTGCTTTTTCAGTCAAGATGGACAGAGAAAGCTCCTCTGAGGTGCTGAGACTTGAGTCAGTGCTGAATGAAGCTGTAAGTCAAGCCGTGTCCCAGGCAAATGCAACAGTGAGGGAAGAGTAGCAAACTCAAGGGCCCTGAGACAGAAATGTGTTGGTACAGTTTTGTCACTCCACTCGTGCAAAAATCAAGGTCAAAAGAGGGAAAATGTCTTTTCCAAGGCCAAGTATCAAGGAGGAAGTGTATAAAGGAGAGATCCTGGTGCCCACAGATGACCACAATTGATATTTTTATGCATTTTCTTCCAGGCATATAAACATATGCACATGTATATGCATGTGTGTAACCACAAACTGCATTTTTTTCTTGTTATTTTTCAAACTTTTCCCCCCACTTAAACATATTCAAGGACAATTTCCAATGTCCATAAATATTTATCTACATTGTCATTTTTCTCAGCTTAGTGCTTGTACCAATTTGAAATGTCTTTTTGCTTGTGCGTGTGCTCAGTCACTCAGTCATGTTAGATTCTTTGGGATCCCATGAACTGTAGCCCACCAGGCTCCTCTCTCCATGGGATTCCCTAGGCAAGAATACTGGAGTGGGTTGCCATTTCCTCCTCCAAGCGATTACATTCTTTTTCTAAAATACTCTTTTCCTTTATGGTTTATCATAGGATATTGAATATAATTCTCTGTGCTATACAGTAAGAACTTGTTGTTTATCCAATCTATATATAAAAGCTTACAACAATAGAAATTAATTCTCATACAATTATGGAAGCCAGAAGTCTAAACAGTGTTCTGGGGTATCAAGGTGTCAATCAAAGTGCCAGCAGAGTGGGTTCTTTCTGGAGGCACAAGGGGAAAATCCACTCCTTGCCTCTCTGGTAGCTGCCTGTAATCTATGGCTTGTGACTACAATGCTCCATTGTCTGCCTCCATAGACACATTGTGTTCTCCTTTTCTGTAGTCAAACCTCCTTCTGCTGCTGCTGCTAAGTCGCTTCAGTTGTGTCCAACTCTGTGTGACCCCATAGATGGCAGCCCACCAGGCTCCCCCGTCCCTGGGATCCTCCAGGCAAGAACACTGGAGCCTCACTCTTATTTGGACACTTCTGATTACATTTAAGTGAAAGTGTTAGTCGCTCAATTGTGTCCGACTCTTGGCAACCCAATGGACTGTAGCCTGCCAGGCTCCTCTGTCCATGGAATTTTCCAGGCAAGAATACTGGGGTGGGTTGCCATGCCCTTATCCACGGGATCTTCCTGACCCAGGGATCGAACCCAGGTCTCCCACATTGCAGGCAAATTCTTTACCATCTGAGTCACCAGGGAAGCCCCAATTATATTTAGGGCCCATCCAAATAATCCAGGATAATCTCTCCATCTCAAGATCCTTAATTTAATCACATCTGCAAAGTTCCTTTTTGTCATATAAGATGACATTCATAGATTCAAGGAATTAAGCCCCAGATAACTTTGGGAGACATCATTCAGCCTACCACAAGAACTCAGAGAGTTCTTCATAGATTTTGATTCATTGTCCTTGATCAGATATGTGCTTTGCAAATATTTTCTCCCTGTCCATGACTTGTCTTTTCATTTTCTCAACATTATCTCTGGAAGAACACAATTTAAAAAATTTTGTTTTAAGGAAGTCCAATTTATAAATTACATCAATTTTTTTCAATTGTGGTTTGTACTTTGTGTGTCCTATCTAAATGATCTTTGCACAAGCCAAGGTCACAAAGATTTTCTCCTATATCAACTTCCAGGTATTTTATAGTTTTGGGTTTTACATTTGAGACTACAAGAATTTTTAGTTAATTTTTGTTAAGTAGTGTAAGATATGGGTTCAAGTTCATAACTCTGCATGTGGACAGCCAATTGTTCCAGCACCATTTGTTAAGAAGACTACTTTGTCCATTGAATTGCCTTTGAACCTTGTAAAAATCCGTTGACTGTATCTAGTTATTTCTGAACTCTGTTACATTCAAATGATTTGTGTCAGTCCTTTCACCAACACTACATTATCTTGATTACCATTGCTTTATATTAAGTCTTAATATTTGTTTGTGTGAGTAATCCAATTTTGTACTTTTTTAAACTAATACCTTTGTTATTTCTTACTGTTTTTGTCTTATATTTTATACAAATACAATTGACTTTTTGTATATTGGCTTTATATCCTCTTCTAGAAGCTTTTATTGTAGATTCCTTGGGATTTTCTACATAGACAATAATGTTGCCTGTGAATATAGGCAGCTTTATTGTTTCCATCCCCATCTGAAGGCTGCTATACATTTCTTTGCCTTATTGCATTGACTAAGACTCAAATATGATGCTGAATGAGAGTAGTTAGACTAAACATCCTTATTGTGCTCCCAATCTTAGGGGGCAGCATTTAGTCTTTTATAATTAATTATGATGTTATGGTGGGCTTCTCTGGGGGCTCAGTGGTAAAGAATCACTTGCTAAGTCAGGAGACGCGAATTTGATCCCTGGATCAGGAAGATCCCCTGGAGAAGGAAATGACAGCCCACTCCAGTATTCTTGTCTGGACAGAGGAGCTTGACAGGCTGCAGTCCATGGGGTCACAAAAGAATTGGACACGACTAAGTGACTAAACAACAACAACAACCATGATGTTAGGAACATTTTTTCTGTTATTGTTGGTTTTGTAAATGCCTTTTTCAAGAACAGAAAGTTCCTTTTTAGTCTTAGCTTGTTGAGAGTTTTATTATGAACCAGTGTGTGACAATGTGGTTTTGCTTCTTTAGACTTTTAATTTGATGAATAGCATTGATTTATTTTTGAATGTGAGACAACTTTGCATTGCCAGAATAAGCCTCACTTGGTTTCTTTAAATATTGCTTGATCAATTGCTAATATTTTGTTGAATATTTTTCGCACTGTATTCATGAGGAATATTGGATTTTAGTTTAGAGTTTATTTTTTATACTGTTTTGTCTGGATTTGGTGTCAGGGTAGTGCTGGCTGGCATTATTAAATAATTTAAGAAGTATCCCCTCATTTTCTATTTTTTGGAAGAATTTCTGTAGAATTGGTATTACATATTCCTTAAACTTTAGATAAAAGTTGAAAATGAATTCATGTGGCTTTAATTTGTGGGAAGATTTTCAAGTCAGAATTCCATTCAATTTATTTTAATAAATGTAAGACTTCTGGTTATTTCTTTTTTGAGTGAATGTTGGTAATTTGTCTTTCAAGAAATATGTCTATTTCAGCTAAGTAGTAAAATTTATGGGCATGGTGTGTTATGTATTGTGCCTTATTATCCTGTTAATATCATCATTTTTCATATTTGCCTGATATTACATTATATAAAGTATCAAAATTTATTTAACTATTCTGTTATTGTTGAACTTTTAGGTTACTTTTGTTCTTCCATCATTATGAATATGATCAGTACATATATATATATATATACAACTTTGTAGGAATGTCTGACTTTTTTAGATAAGTCTTAGAAACAGAGCTTATATTTGCATTTATCATAGCACAAAAATTACCCCCAAACTCAGTGGTCTAAAGCAACAAACATTTTGTCTCCTTATTTCACTTCACAGAATGTTTCTTTGAGAGCTGTTTGTAAAAAATAGAGCTATCATATGATCCAGCAATCCTACTCCTGGGCATATATTTGGAGAAAACCATAATTTGAAAAGATACATGCACCCCAAAGCACTGCAACACTATTTACAATAACCAAGACATGGAAGCAACCTAAATGTCATTGACAGAGGAATGGATAAGGAAGTTGTGGTACATATATACAATGGAATATTACTCAGCTATTAAGAAGAATGAAATAATGCCATCTGCAACAATGTGGATGGACCTAGAGATTATCATGCATACTAACTGAAGTAAATTGGACACAGAAAGGCAAATATTGTACATATCACTTATATGTGAAATCTAAAAAAAGATACTAATGAACTTATTTACAAAATGAAAACAGACTCACAGACTTGTGATTATCAAAGGAGAAAGGTGTGGGTGAGAGATAAATTAGGAGCTTGGGATTAACAGATATATATATATACCACTACACAAAATAGATAACCAACAGGGAGCTACTGTATAGTACAGGGAACTCTACTAAATATTCTGTAAAAACCTAGATAGGATAAAGATCTGAAAAATAATGGACACACAGATACATGTACATATATATATATAAATATATATACATATGTATGTGAAACTGAATCACTCTGCTGTATACTTGAAACTAACACAACATTGTAAATCAACTATAATATAAAAACCAAATTAAAGAAAAGGAGATCTGTTTGGCTTATAGAATCTCCCTGAAGTTCTGGTTTGAAAGAAATGGTGGCAGTAAAGATTCTTGAAGATGAAAGAAATAGCCAACATTTACTATCTCACAGTTTGTGGAGGTCTAGAATCTGGACATAGCTGAGCTGCACTCTCTGGCTCACAGTCTCTCCCTGGCTGCAATCAGCATGTTAGCTGGAGCTACAGTTACCTTAAGGCTTGACTTGGGGAGGATTTGTATCCATTTCACTTACATAATTGAAAAATTTCATTCCTTCTAGGCCATGGACTGAAGGCCTCAGCTCCTTACTGGCTGGCCATTGACCAGAGGCCACTCTCAATTCCCATTAAGGCAGTTCACAATATGGCAGCTTACTTCTATCAGCAAAGCAAAGAAGTAAGAGATCAGGAGAGGACCAGCAAGGCAGAAGCCACAAGATTTTTGTAACTTACTCTTGGAAGTGGCATCCCATCACTCTTGTTGTATTCTATTTATTAGAAATGGGTCTCCTTCTGACTTACTTTACTCTTTAAGACAGTCTCTAGAGATGGTCCTATTTCATTATTCTTGTTGTTGCTGTTGTCTAGTCATTAAGCGGTGGCCAACGCTTTTGTGACCCCATGGACTAGCCCACCAGGCTCCTCTGTCCATGGGATTTCCCAGGCAAGAATACAGAAGTTGGTTGCCATTTCCTTCTCCAGGGGATCTTCCCAACCCAAGGATTAAATTTGCACCTCCTGAACTGGCAGGCAGTTTCTTTACCACTGAGCCACCAGGGAAGCCCTCATTCCTTTTAGTGGCTGAGTAATATTCCATTATATATATATATATATATATATATATATATATATATACCACATCTTCTTTATCCATTCCTCTGTCACTGGACATTTAGGTTGTTTCCATGTCCTGACTATCTTAAATAGTGCTGCTATGAACATTAGGGTAGATTATCTTTTTGAATTATGGGCATCCCAGGTGGCACAGTGGTAAAGTGACCAATGCAGGAGACACAGGAGATGCAGGATCGATCCCTGGGTCAGGAAGATCCCCTGGACGAGGAAATGGCAAGCCAATCCAGTATTTTTGCCTGGGAAATCCCATGGACAGAGGAGCCTCACAAGCTATAATCCATGTGGTCTCAAGAGTCAGACACAACTGGGCAGCTGAGCACATTTCTCAGGGTATATACCCAGTAGTAAGATTGCTGGGTCATTGGTAGTTCTATGCTCAGTTTTTTTTTTTTTTTTTTTTAAGAAAGCATGTGTAAAATCCAAAAAAAAAATGATACAGAGGAACCCACTTTCAAGGCCAGAATAGAGACGCATACATAGAGAACAGAGTTGTGGACACAGTTGGGGAAGGAGAGGGTGGAACGAATTGAGAAATTAGCACTGATATATCTACAGTGAAAATGAAGTGAAAGTGTTAAGTCTCTCAGTCGACTTTTTGTGACCCCACAGACTATTATAGTCCATGGAATTTTCCAGGCCAGAATACTGGAGTGGGTAACTGTTCCCTTCTCTAGGGGATCTTCCCAACCCAGGGACTGAACCCAGGTCTCCTGCATTGCAGGTGGATTCTTTACCAGATGAGATACCAGGGAAGCCCTACTATATATATATATACACATACATACATACTACTATGTGTAAAATAGATAACTAGTGGAAAGCTGCTGATAGCACAGGGAGCTCAGCTAGGTGCTCTGTGATGAGCTAGAGGGGTAGGAATTTCAAGAGGAAGGGGATATATGTATACATAATAAGTGATTTACTACTTTGTTGTACAGGAAAAACCTGACACAACATTGTAAAACAATTATATTCCAATTTAAAGAAAAAGAAATGGGTCTCTAGGCCTGGGCCACACTCACACACTTCCCACACTGGAGGGAAGATTACATAAGGACACAAATAAAAGGAGGTGAGGATGTTTAGAGAGCATTTTAGAGGGTGCCTAGCAAGGAATATTGGTTGAGAGGGTATGTAGAATCCTTTCATTATTGGTTTGTTTGCAAAGAAGTGTCATCATGGGCTCAATTCTAGCTCTTCTTTTCCATAAAATTCTTCAAATGCATAATTCTTGAACATATTTTAAAAATAAAACAATGAGTAAATAGAAAATATTTTAAAAGTATGTACAAGATTTTAAAAAATAATGACTCAACAAACACCCACATAATTACCACTCAGTTTATTTTTATTTTATTTTAATTTTTTGAGGCAAGAAATATGACTTTATTCAGAAAGCCAGCAGACCAAATAGATGACAGACTAATGTCTCAAATAGTCCAGCTTCTTTTTTTTTAATTAATTTATTTTTATTTTTAAAATATGTATCCTTTTCCCTTCCTTCTGAAGGCTAACTACTATTTTATTTTGTGACTATTGTTTATTCCCTGAATTTTCTTTAAATTTAACACTGTATTTATATCTAACCAACATATTGTTTAATTTCATTTGCTTTTGAATTTTGTACTGTGCTGCATACATTATTGTGATTTCCTTTTTTTTTCTTTTTTGTTCTCCAGAAGGGATACTTCTGAGATTATGTTGTTGCATGTAACTGCATCATACATTTTCTCTGCTATATATAATCCGATTTATGCATGTACTGTAATTTATTAATGCTTTCTACTAGTGGTAGACATTTGCAATAACTGAAATGTGGTTATGAATATTCCTATACATCTATATGTCTCCAGGTGCACATATGTGCACAGGTTCTCCTTGGAGACAGATGTGGCCATCAATGGGTGTATGTTATGGGCTGAACTGTGTCTTCCTCAAGTTCATATATTGAAGTCTTAACCTCACAGTGTTTCCCAAACTTTTTGGTCCCAGGGACTGATTTTGTGGAAGACAATTTTTCCATGGACCGGGGATGGGAATATGGTTTTGGAATGATTCAAGTGCATTACACTTATTGTGCACTTTATTTCTGTTATTATCACCTCAAGTCATCAGGCATTAGATCCTGGATGTTGGGGACCCCTTCTCTGGCACTTCAGAATGTGACTGTATTTGGAGATAGAATCTCAATCTTAAGGAGATGGATATGACAAAATAAGGTCACTATGGTGGGCCCTCGGAGAAGGCGATGGCACCCCACTCCAGTACTCTTGCCTGGAAAATCCCATGGATGGAGGGGCCTGGTAGGCTGCAGTCCATGGGATCGCTGAGGGTCGGACACGACTGAGCGACTTCCCTTTCACTTTTCACTTTTCATGAATTGGAGAAGGAAATGGCAACCCACTCCAGTGTTCTTGCCAGGAGAATCCCAGGGACAGGGGAGCCTGGTGGGCTGCTGTCTATGGGGTTGCACAGAGTTGGACACGACTGGTTGGACTTAACAGCAGCAGCAGCAGCAGCATGGTGGGCCCTAATCCAATATGACTAGTGTCTTTATAAGAGAAGGAGATTAGGACACAGACAACAGACAGACAGAAGAGTAGCCATGTGAGAATGCAGGGAGAAGGTGGACACCTGCAAGCCAAGGAGAAGCCTCAGAAGAAACTGAACCTGCTAGAACCTTGATACTAAACTTCCAGCCTCCAGAACTATGAAAGAGGAGCTTTCTGTTGTTGAAGCCACTCAACCTGTGGTATTTTGTTATGGCAGCCCTAGGCAACTAGTAGACTTTCCTGGTGGCGCAGAGAGTAAAGAATCTGTCTGCAATGCAGGAGACCTGGGTTCAGTCTCTAGGTCAGAAAAATCCCCTGGAGAAGGAAATGGCAACCCACTCCAGTATTTTTGCCTAGAGAATCCCATGGACCGAGGAGCCTGGCAGGCTAGGCTACAGTCTATAGGGTTGCAAAGAGTCGGACACGACTGAGAGACTAACACACGCTGGCAGGCAGCTAGTAGAGTGTGTGTTTTGCTGCACTTGAAATTTGCATGTATTGAGCTTGAGCATCTTTTCATATGTGGATGAGCTATTTGGTTTCCTCATCCGTGAAAAATGCCTAGTAATGCCATTTGCACATGTGTTGTTGTTACTGTTGTTGGGTTATTTGTCTTTTTCTTGTTAGTTTGCCTTCCACCTCTCTATATATCCCAGACATTAATCATTTGGCCATGTATGTATTGCAAGTATTGCATGTATATTTTCTCAATGTGTGGCTTCTCTTTTCACTCAACTTTATACTATCCTCACTGGTCTATGCTGGCAGATCATGTGTTTTATTTTTTAATAATACAATGAATATTTGTGAACTTGCTGCCAACTCAAAAATTACAACATTAATAAATAATGTAAGTTCTCCTATGGCCTCATCACCTTTTCATTTCATCCCTCTGCCATTCATTTGCTCAAAGTAGTGATACTGGCTAACACTTGCATGGTTCTCAAAGGGCATGGCAACCCATTCCAGTATTCTTGCCTGGAGAATCCCATGGATAGAGGAGCCTGGCAGAAGGCAATTCAGTGGGTCACAATGAGTCGGACACAACTAAAGTGACTTAGCATGCACACACCTGCCAGGCATTATTTTACACACTTTTATATGTATTAACTCATTTAAACTTTACTATAATCCTTTGAATTAGCCATGTTTCTACACACAAGATCACTGAAGCAAAGAGAGGTTAAGTTTCTTGCCAAGGTTATGGCAGCATTTGACTAAGTCAGAGTTTGAACCCAGTCTTCTCCTTAACCATTTTGCTATACTGCTTATTGTTAATCATTATATAAAAATTTGTGTTTCTCATTTAATTGCATTAAAATTTTTATTGCATATTTATGTATGTCTAAATAATATACTGTTTAGTTTTACTTTTTTATTAGCTATATTTAAAAGGCACCATACCATATGCTGTCTCAGGCGACAGCATATGGGGTTATTTTGATGAACAGAAGTTTTTAATAGTAGCATATTTTAAATTATTAGCCTTTGCCCTTATGGTTTGTACTTTTTTGTATCTTGTTTAAGAAATGTTTCCCTATTGCAAGGTTATAAAGATCTCATCTTGCATTACCTTCTAAAACATCTATAGCTTTGTCTTTCATTTTAGTGTTTTTTAAAGCTTGTGTTTTGAGGCAAATTTAGACTCATAAAAATTGAAAAAAATAGGATGAAGAGTTCCTGTACTCTTCACTCAGCTTCCTCAAATGGTAATAGTTATCTAGCCATAGGAAATTATTAAAACTTGGCAACTGACACTGGTATGATACTCTTAACTGAACTACAGACCATATTCTGTATGTGCAGGCCTTTTCATTTTGGTGTATAGTTCTGTGAAATTTGACCCATATATAGATGTGCTTAACCACCATCACAGTTGTTATGTGTATCAATAGTTTGTCTCTTTTTATTGCCGAGAAGTGTTCCATGGTATGGACTTACCCCATCTTCTTTTTCCATTCACCTACTGAGTGACATTTACATTGTTTCCAGCTTTTGACTATTACCAAAAAAGCTAATATGAACATTCATGTGCAGGTTTATATGTAAACATGAAGCTTCATTTCCTTGGGATGAATATACAAGGGTGGGATGACTGGTCATGTGGTAAATGTACATTTAACTTTACAAAGAACTGCCAAAATGTTTTCCAAAGTGGCTGTACCATTTTACATTCCCACTAGCATAGCAATGAGTGACTGATACACTTTCTCCATATTCTTACCAGCATTTAGTGTTATCACAAAATTTTATTAATTTTTAATTTATGGTTTTTATTTTAGCCACCAGGTGAGTGTGGACTGATGTTTCATTGTGTTTCTGATTTGTGTTTTCTGAATGACTAATGATGTTGAACAGCTTTTCATGTGCTTACTTGCCAGCTGTATTTCCTCTGCAGTGACGTGTCAGTTTAAATCTCTTTGCCCATCCAAATTGTTCGTTGCTTTTTTCTTTTCTTCAACTGTTGAGTTCAGAGAGTTCTTTATATTTTCTGGAGATAAGTCCTTTGTCAGATTTGTGATTTGAAAGTATTTTCTCCTAGTCTATAGTTGGTCTTTTTATTCTCTTAATAGTGTCTTTAACAGAGCAAACATTTAAAATTTAGAAACCCAGTTTATCACCTTTTTATTGGTTATGTTTTTGGTGAAGTAGAGCAGGGTTTATCATAAGGGCTCTGTCCTGCAGATCTACTCTCTTCCCAGTCCTGACCAGAAGGAATAGGTTTTCTTACAACTGCTTTTGTCTTCATTTCGGGGTGGTGGCCTCTTCTGAGGAGAAACAAACAAACATCCAGAAAACTCACTGCTCGGTCATCCCTTGAATCCTAAGATTCCAGGCCAGTCCTCTCTGTGCTCCTCACCTCTCAGTCTGCTGATATTTACCCATAATTTCTGTTGTACTTAGTGGGAGGAACAGGGTAGATAGACTGCATTTAATCCATGTTGTCTGCACCTGGAGACCCATATTTAAATCTTTAATTCACATGGAATTTATTTTTGTGTATGGTGAATGATAGGGATCCAATTTCATTATTTTAGTATACAGAATCAATTGTTTTGTGACCATTTCACAAATAGTTCACTTTCTGCATTCTAGTGATCTATTAAGACAGCTCTGCTATCTGGTAAGATCATGTCCCTCACCTAGTTCCCTTCTTCAGAAATGCTTGGATTTTTTTTCTATTTTCATTGATATATAGTTGATATCCAATGTTGTGTTAGTTTCAGATGTACAGCAAAGTGATTGTTTTTTTATATATATCTACACTATTTTTTAGATTCTCTTCCATTATAGGTTATTACAAGATATTAAGTATAGTTCCCTGTGCTATAGAGTAGGTCCCTGTTGTTGTTGTTTAGTCGCTAAGTCATATCTGACTCTTCTGCGAGCCTGTAGACTGTAGCCCACCAGGCTTCTCTGTCCATGAGATTTCCCAGGCAAGAACACTAGAATGGGTTGCCATTTCCTTCTCCAGGAGATCTTCCTGATCCTGGGATTGAACCAGCACCTCCTTGGCAGGTGGATTCTTTACCACAGAATCATGGGGAATGTAGAGTAGGTCCTTATTGATTATCTATTTTATGTATAGTAGTGTATATCTGTTAATCCTAAACTTCTAATTTATCCCTCTCCTCCTTTCCCCTTTGGTAACCACATGCTTGTTTTCTATGTCTGTGAATCTATTTCTATTTTTTAAATAAGTTTATTTGTATCATGTTTTTAGATTCCACATATAAATGATATCGTGTGATATTTGTCTTTCTCTATTTGACTTACTTCACATACAATAATCTCTAGGTCTATCCATGTTGCTGAAAATGGCATTCATTATTTCATCCTTTTTATGGCTGAGTAATATACAATGGAATATTACTCAGCCATAAACACACACACACACACACACACACACATATATGCTTTATCCATATATCTATTGATGAAATTTAGGTTGCTTCCATAGCTTGGCTACTGTATTGGCTACTGTAAATGGTGCTGCAATGAAAGTGGGGTACTGTATCTTTTCAAATTACAGTTTTCTCCAAATATATGCCCAGAAGTGGGATTGCTGGATCATACGGTAGTTCTATTTTTAGTTTTTTAAAGGAAACTCCTTGGAGGCTTCCCCAGAAGCTCAGTGGTAAAGAATTTGCCTGCAATGTTGGAGACGCAGAGATGCAGGTTCGATTCCTAGGTGGGGAAGATCCCTTCGAGGAGGAAATGGCAACCCACTCCAGTATTCTTGCCTGGGAAATCCCATGGACAGAGAAGCCTGGTGGGCTACAGTCTATGGGGTTGCCAAGAGCTGGACATGACTGAGTGACTAAACAACAACAAAGAGCCTCCATATTGTTCTCCATAGCGGCTGTTCTCCATACATTCCCACCAACAGTGTAAGAGGGTTCCCCCTTTTCTACACCCTATCCAGCAAGAAATGCCTTGGTTTTTCTTGACCATTTATTTTCTCATCTCAAGTTTTGAATCTGCTTGTCAAGTACCATGAGAAAAACGTGTTGAAATTTTTAATAGAAATGCATTGAATCTTCAGATTAATTTGGAAGAGAATGGTCATCTTTGCATGGCTGAGATTTCCAAAACATGGACAAAGTATATTTTTAAATTTGTCTAGGCATTCTTTAATGTCCTTGTATATCTCTTGTCAAATTTATTTTTATTTGCTTTCAAATTTTAATGCTAGAAAACTGAATAGTTTGGAAAATTGGAAAATTATTAGCACCAGTGAAAAGATTCAGTAAAGTGATGGGGCACAGACTAAATATGCAAAAGACCAAAGCTTCCTGGTAAGCTGGCAATAATTCGTTTGAACACACAATATAAACAAAGCTCCTATTCACAAATATAATATAAAATATATAAGATTTCCAGGAACGAATCTTACCTGAAAGATATATTTGGCAGTAAACTTTTGCAACAAACATTAGGACCAAGGGCTAATCCCCTTAGCCTAAAACATTATTACTAGTCAACAAGAAAAGTACTAATTCTCACAGGAGGAAAGTGGGTAAAAGTTTTAACTAGGATATGCCCACAAGAAGTAATGTAAATGGGGATAGTAAACATTAAAAAAAGTCCAACTTTGCTTGAAAAGAAAGAGAATAAAGCAATGACATATTTTTTACCCATTAAGTCTGGTAAACATGTCTTAGGGATTTCACAGTGCAAGGAGGGAAGAAAAATATCTGTCTCCCATGCCACTGATGGGAGTATAAATGCCCATGTTTCTGTAGGACACTTGGCCACGTATACGGAACAGTTCTATTTCTAGACATTAGTTCTAAAGAGGTCATCAGATTAGCATGCCTCATTCCCTTATCTGAAAAACGCAGTAATAGTGCCTTTCTCACAGACTCCGTTATGAACATTCATGAGACCATGCCCTTGGGGCTGGTAACCTGTGTGACCCACACTCTGGGAATGAACTTTGTCTTTTTGAGGTAGATGTCCAGGGCTTGGCCAATGTACGTGGTTTTGTGGGAAGAAAAAAGTGCCCCTTGCTCCAGGGGTAGGCAGGCCTGCTGCAGGATGCTTTGCTTGCGGAGTGGGGAAAGGGCTTGATGCAAGCACCTACTCTACCCCTGGCTGGTGCCTGTGTTCCGTGCACTCCTATAGGATAGCTCTAATGTCGCTTTTAACAAAATGCCTAGCATTTAATGATCACCACATACCATCTATTAGTATTAAGGACATCTATTAGTTTAAGGACATTCAACTCAGTGGTATTATAATGTGAGAAATTGAAAACAACACAAACAATATGGGAACAGCTACATTAATTTGGCACATTCATATAATGGAGCTGTTTTAATTCATATTTTTGAAGAATGTTGAATAATATTAGTAAATTCTCAATAAATATTAAGATAGCAAGATCCAAGCTGGATAATAAGCATGATCTGATTTTGTAAACATCCTAATAAATTTACACACACACACACACAAGATGTTTACAATGGTTCATACTGGTTGGAAGGGTTAGGGCTGAATTTTGTTTTGTATTTTACCCTTCCTCATGATTTTACAACTTGTCTCGGATGTGTGGGAAAAGTCATTGAAGAGACCTCTTCCCTCCCCAACCCCCTTTCCTGTCCTGTGACCCTAGTCCTGCAGTGCTCCTGGAGCGCCCTGTGCATGGCTGGGGGCAGAGCCGGGGCTGGTTTGTTCCTCGGCTCTGAGCCCTCTTTAACCTCACGCAGTCCAAGGTCAACTGGGCCACTCCGCACATTCCCACATGAGCAACTCCAAAGCCAGCAGAAGTGTGGCCTCAGCATGTGTCTTGGCGTGGGAACAGGCTTGGGAAGGCCACTAGGGGCTCAGCCCCTCTTCAGGGCCCCTTCTTCCCTCTGGGTTGTTTGAGGCCATAAAAAGGAAGAAAAATTAAATCCTAACTCAGCTATCTCATTTACTTGGGAGGCAGGTATCTAGGTGCTACTCTAGGCACTCTGCGAAGCCTGCAGAGACAAACATGGATAGAATCCATTCATGGAACAATCCTGTCCCCATGTATATGAACAGAAGTGGGACATTCTTCCTAGTATATAAAGGGAGATAGGTTTGGGTAAAATCAAATGAATGGACTGGGGCAGCTGTCCGGGAATGGTAGATGGATTCAAAGAGGAATTTCCCAGCCATCAGTGGGTGGATGGAAATAATGGCCCACCTCAAATAAGAGCATTGAAAACAGAAGCAGTTCCTTCCTTTATGTATTCATCACAATGAAAAACATCTAGCCAGTAGGCAGAAGAACAAGGAGACTTAAAGAGAACATTCTAGAATTAGACCAGGTGCATTCAGATCACTTCAGACTTGCTAGCTGTGTGACCTTGGACAAGATACTTGACCTCTCTATGCCTCTGATTCTCATCTGTGAAATGGGCAGAATAAAAAGAGCCTACATACCCCTGGAGTTTATATGAGAGTAATACACACTTCTGCCCATGGTGAAGTGCTGGCACCAGATCTGTGCTGGGATCCACAGGGCATCCGTGGAGTTGGCTTACATAGGACAAGTGCCCTCCCTCCTCTCCACCCCTGCCCACAGCCAGTTCCCAAGGCATTGATCCCAATGCTTCCCACTGGAAACCAAGCACAGCTTTCTCATCTCACAACTGACTCAGCTCAGAGGCAGACACCTGAGTGAGGTAGAAAATCCAGTGGTGTGGAGAGCCAAGCCCTGGGTTCCAGATCCAGCCCTGTCACACTCTTCTCTTGATGTTTCTTTGACAGTAATAGCTGCAATCAATCTGCCCGTCTCCCAGACGGAGATAATCACCCTGCCCATCATCCTTCATAGGGCTACTGTGAGGATCAAATGAGATAATGGAAGGGAAATAATTCTGTAAAGAAGGAGTGATTAGTCTACGAAAGGCCCAGTGAATATTTTCACATAAAAATGACCTCAATTTTGTACTCAGAGGGTGTTCTTTTCTGTATAATCTCCCAGAGTACTTATTTGGTTTTGAAGCACTGTAATACCTAGTCACACAGATTTGCAATCATCTGTGATTGGTTCTCTTTTTTAACTGAAAAAATGTGTTTTTCTTCCCCAGAAACAGATTCTTTTTAAAGATTGAAGTATAGTTGCTTTACAGTGTTGTGTTAATTTCTACTGTACAGCAAAGTGAATCAGCTATATGTATACATTGGTCTTCCCAGTTCGGTCAGTGGTAAAAGACTCCATCTACCAATGCAGGAGAGACAGGAGATGTGGGTTCAATCCCTGGGTCAGGAAGATCCCCTGTAGGAGGGAATGGCAACACACTCCAGTATTCTTGCCTAGAAAATCTCATGGACAGAGGAGCCTGGTGGCCTACAGTACATGGGATCAAAAAGAGTCAAACATGACTGAGCATGCTTGCACAATAGATACATATACATATATCCCCTCTTTTTTTAATTTCCTTCCCATTTAGGTCACCACAGAGCACTGAGCAGAGTTCCCTGAGCTGTACAGTAGATTCTTATTAATTATCTATTTTATATATAGTATCAATATATTTATTAATATGTTAATCCCAATTTCCTAATCCATCCCACTCCCCCTCCTGCCCTTGGTATCCATATGTTTGTTCTCTACATCTGTGTCTCTATTTCAGAAGCAGATCTTTGTTGCATTCAGACTGTATTTCTACCCTAAATCTCTCTGTCCTTGAAATTATCTGGGGTAGCAGACTTCATTTCTTGCCCTATCTTGTCTTCCACCAGAAACCCAGTTGGTGAAACAAATAGAGGATCTAATCCACATGTGCAATGAGACACTAAGCCCTGCTGAATGGGCCCACAGGTAAAGCTGATGCTCCTGCCTAGGTTGCCACAGGGATGAAGCAAGGTAATGGGCAGGACGGTGCCAGTCACTGAGTGGAAAGTCAAGAACAGTATGCTGGCAATACAGCTGCTTAACCTGAGGGTGGCGCTCTGTACACTTTCTGTAATTTGATCAAGCTGTCTTTGCACCAGTATTTCAGTTTTGTCCTTTATGTTCTACAGTTTAATGGCCATCTCCTTTAAACAAATTACTAATGACAGCTTCTTTGAAAACATATCCTGGGGCCAACAGTGTTAGCTTTCTTTGTGGGCCCCATACTTTTCCCAAAGGTTCCCTTATTTTTACTGGAAATTGTGTCTGGCATCTTTCCCATGTTAGTAAAGTGAATTTGCTATTACAAAACAGGAAGTGGGGTCACCCCTAGAGACCACCTGAGTGGCACAGATTCACTGAAATGAAATGAAAGTTATTCAGTCGTGTCCAACTCTTTGTGACCCCATGGATTGTAGCCTGCCAGGCTCCTCTGTCCATGAAATTCTCCAGGCAAGAATACTGGAGTGGATTGCCATTCCTTTCTCCAGGGGATCTTCCTGACCCAAGGATTGAACCTGGGTCTCCTGCATTGCAGGCAGATTCTTTACCATCTGAGCTACCAAAGAACCCAGTCACAGATTCATTGGGTCAGACTTTTCTGATAATCTGCACTTCCCAGGACAGACATACAGCCCTGAGCTATGTATTGGTTATGCCACAACTGGAGTGATGGCACGTTTGGGGCAGAAGCTGCTTCTGGACTTTTCATTTTCTGGGTGGGGCCATCAGGAGCACAGAGCCTGTCCCTAAGCCACCACTTTTGGCTGCTAGGAATCATTTTGTGACTGTTTCAAGAAGACTTGTAGTGTTTTAAATGAAGTGACTATGTGAGATTGTGACTTGGCAGTAAGCCAACAAATAGAACACTGCTCATTTTTTATCAAACTTGGTGTCTCAGTCACACTGAATGGGGACACCTGTTCAATGTAGCGATTTAAATATTGAATTTAAGAAACAGACTGCTTAGTCTGAGTAGGGACTGTTCTGGATGGTCTATGGGCAGGAGGCACCCACTGAATTTAAGTCACCTTCAGTGATGAGAGGGGAGCGCCTGCCCTGCTCACCGTGGAGCCCTGCCATACTTGGGCAATAATGACAACCTGATGAGGAAGCTTGAGGGTCAGAATGGGGAAGTTATCAGTGCTACATCTTCTGACTCCGGACTATATGCTCTTAGCCACCATCAAAGGGGCACGCTGCTGTTCTGGGAGGTGCCAGGACAGATCAGGGACCAAGAGCGGCCACAGAAAAGCTTTACCTTGGCATCCACCAAGCTCCACAGGTGGTAGGCACATCTGTGTCCCACAGAGCCTGCCTATGGGACGTGATCAGTAAATGCTCATGGCATGCGAGGGCCTTTGTTATTTCCCTAGGCATGCAGGAATTTCACAACTTAGAATATCTGAGCTGGAAGGGCCCTTGCACATCATTTAATCTACTCTTGTCAGTTACAGATCGAAGACTGATGGAGGGACCCATCCGTGGACACGCTGCAACTGAGGGGCAGAACTTGGGCTGTCCTCACTCATGCTCAATCCAGGACACATGGAGGGGGCACAGGGCCTTGGTCCTGGTCCTGGGCAAAGACAGAGGACAGCAGTGGTGGGTAAGAAACATTGGTGGCTATTGGGGAGCCAGCCCGCTTTCTGTAATGACAGTGAACACGCCATTCATCATCTCAACCAGGATACTTTCGAGCATGGAAAGGGAAGCTGTTTAATAATTACACTGGGACAGCAGCACATGTAGGCCTATCCCTAGCAACCAGGACATATGCTTGTCCTAATTAAAATTAATAAGCATGACAGCAATGGTAAGAAGATCAACCACTGCAAAAATTCTCCCTGACTTCCAGCTCTGGGCTGAGCTCTTTGCATCCACCAGCTCATTTCATCCTCCCATACACCTAAGAGGCAGGACCTGCTCTTCACGCTTGAGGAAACTGAGGCTCCGAGAGGTTGAGTCACCTGCCCAAGGTCACACAGGGAATGAGGGCTGAGCCTGGACGGGAACCCAGGTCTTGCCCGAGTCCCAAGCTGGTACTCCTCTCACTATCCTGGGTCACCTTCCCCCTTCGCTCATCCTTTCTGCTCATGAAACATTTCCACACTAGCTCTGTGCAGTGGGGAGGGGGTCTGCAGCCTGATGGGTAGTGGAAAACCACCAACATGGGAGTCTGGCAGACTGGGCTCTGACTGGTGTTTTCCTCTATCTCTCTTTACAAGCTTGGGCAAGTCCCCGTCTCACTGGGCTACACACTCCTACTCCCAGGCCTCAACTTCCTTTTCTAGGCCTCTCATTCAAGGCCTTCTACAGGCAGGACCCTGGGGATCTTTCCAGCTTTATTTCTATCTCCACTTTCAGGCTCTCTGCTCTTCAGCTGAACTAGCCCTGTAATCTTCCCCCACGAACACTTTGGGCTCCTGGACACTGTGCCTAGACTCATGGGTTGCTCCACATGCCCCCCCCACCACATATAATGTGGTGCAAAGCCAGCCTCCTCCCCCATGAATACTTCCCAGACTCCTCCAGGAGGATGGCATCTGTCCATTCTCTGAATTCTCATGGCCACACCCATGCGTGGTCTTTGTCCCTTGTCTCAGAGTCAGCTGTTCGCTTTTGCCCTTGCTCAGTCTACATACTCCTGGAGGATAAGTTCCATATCTGATTCTTGTGTCCCTCTCTCCCCCTCTGCCTGTACCTGTACTTCTGATCCATTGTGGCCATTCATCCATGTACCTTGAATGAATAAATCAACAAATGAATGCTGTTTCCCCTCCATGCCCTTCTCCCCACCCCTCACCATGGCCCCTGGCTTCTCGAGACAGAGTTTGGCATTCCCAGGAGTTGTCCCCACCTGAAAAACCATCTGCACTTTACAGGGTCATGGGGAGAAATGACTTAGTGCACGTAATAGCCTTACAGCAGTGCTTTGCACACAATAAGGGCCCACTCTCATGATCTTCTTTTTAAAATTTTTATTTCTTGATTTGCTTGACTTGTTCTGACCTGCCTACCCTTGCTCTCCCCCATTAAAAGAATCTACCCTAGGGGCCTCTGCCTCCATTCAGGGCAACCTTCAGAGTCCCTGGAGGACCTCTCCTAACGTTGGGGAGCACTTTGTTTACCAAAGAGGCTGTGTGGTTGCAGCAGTCACCCCTCTACCACGAGGCTTTATTCTTCTGGTGCTCAGAGCCACAGAATTCAGTCCAACCAAGAAACAGGATTCGAATGATACAACAAACATGCCCAATACTTCAATATTACCCCCGGGGCCAGAATTGAGCCACAAACCTCTTGGTAATCAAGTGTGTCATCCCTGGGACAAAATCTGGCCCTGGGGCTGCAGTGGAAACGATGCCAGACAAAATGCTGGCTGAGACAGGTCAACTGCACACACTGCAGGGTACTCCTGCTCCAAACCACAAGCACAGGCGTCCAGGGACAGAGACAAGGATGCCTGGACCCAGAAGCCTGCTTGAAAAATATGAAGAGCAGCTCTCAGCACAGCCTGGGTGGAAAGATGGCCAAAGACAGATGACAGACGAGAGCCACAGAGAGACTGAGGGACGTTTTGCCACAGAAATGGGGTGCTTTGGGGGTCTTTTCCTTACTTCTGCTTTGGTATTTACTGTCTACCTTTTACATAATTAGTCTGTACACGTGTTATGATAGACATAGTCTCAGGAACTAGAAAAAGAAAAGGAAAAAGAGAGGGAAAGGTAAGGTATGAAGGAGTCAGAATCAGACATGCTGGGTCTTAGGCGCCTATCCCCGGTTCCCTGCTGGCCTTGGCCTTGACCCTTCTCTTCTCTGGGTCTTCTCCCCTTCTCCCTGTAGATGAAGGCAGGTGAACTGGGCCACTATCCAGCAAGCTTCTGGTTATCATACCCAGAGGTGAGATCACTGGCGGGATACAGGGAACATGCCCTGTATCGCTGTATGGATGGGTGGAGAGAGGGCTTCAGCCGACATCCTGGCAAGTGTCCAAATGGCAGTTCACTTGCTGTCGTAACTGTTCTGATGATTGATTTTGTTTCCAGTGTGATTGTTGTCTTCTCTAAATGTCACTGGAGTCCCAGCTAGACGTTCTGGTCAGACACTGGCCTTCTCTCCAAGCCCACTCGAAATCCCAGAGTCCCTGAATCTCTTTTCTTTACTTATGGAGTAACTGCATCTTTTCTTGTGGACCTCGTCAAACCCCAATGGCTCCCTAGAATCAAAGCTATCTCCCCAGTACTAGGGAGCCCAAATCCATATGAAAGTGAAAGTGAACAAACAAAATCATCTCCCTTCCTCCCTCTGTCTTTTCCTCCCCTTCTTGTTCTTTTTTTTAATATTTTTTCAAGAAAACATTTTTTATTATATTTCCATTGCACGTGTAATACATATTTGTTGTAGAGCAATCAGAAAACAAAGATTTGAGTATATCTGCACATGATAATAACCTGCAGCTGTTGAAAGGCATGTGTTTTTTTGAAGCTTAAGGTAGGTCCATATGTCCTGACATGGAACAATGTCCATGACATATTGTTTAGTGGAAAAAGCAAGTTACAGCACAGTGTATATATTGTGATCCCATTTGTATTAAAATACACATATATCTGTTTATAGGCACATACATAATGTCTGGAAAAATATATACCAACATGTCCACAATGGTCCTCTCTGGGGAATGGAGTGGTGACAGGGAGAGCCTCTATATACTTCTATAGGGTTATAATTATTTTTTACAACAAGCCTGTATTACTCTTATAAATTTTTTAAAAATCTAAGGAAGTAAAAGCAAAATAAAGGCCTGAAAAGAGCTAGTATGGATATTTCTAATTGAAATACAAAGAAAATATTAAAAGCCAAAAGGAAAAACATCATATATAATTCTTCCTTCTCCACCTTGAGGCAATCACTGTTAATATTTTCTTGCATAGCTTAATCTATTCTTCTTCCATATTAAACACACATTTATTTACATAAAAGGGATTAGATTACACCTACTGTTCCCTTTTAAATTGCTTTTCTCACCTAATATTATAGTCTGAACATCTTTCTAAGTTAAAAAAGACTCCATCTCTCTTCATTTTCAATGGTTACTATATTTTGGTTGTTTTAATTTTATGGCCATATTTTTTAAAGGCTACTGTCAGCACCCCTGAACAGTTAAATCTTTGCATGCATCTAGTATTATGTCCTTATGATAAATTCCTAAAAATGAAACTGCCGGGTACAGGAATAGGTAATGCTTGTTAAGGATTTTAATCAATGACAACAAATTGCTTTCCAGAAAAGTCTTGCCATTTCTCCAGCTCTCAGCAACATGTGGGCCATGTTCTCCACAATATCTGTTCCCTCCATGAGTGAATTCCATTCTTTGAACTTTTTGTTCATGTGGCAGCTAAAAGAAAAAATCTCTGTGTTGTTTTAATGATTATTCCCATGATTACTCCTAGAGCTTGTCATTTTTTAATGTTTCTCAGTCATCTGTTTGTCTTTTGATAAGTTGTTTGTCATGTATTTTTCCATTTTTCCCATTGGAATATTTGTGTTTTTCCTTGATATATAAAAGCTCCTTATATATTAAAGATATTTATCACTGGTTTTCATATATATCATTTCCAAGTATGTTATTTTGGTTGCTAACTTTATGATTTTTTTGAAAGCACAGAAGTTTTTAAATTTTGAATTAAATTAAATCTTTGCCTTTATAGTTTCTGTGTTTGGTGTTCTATTTCGATTATCCTCCGTTAAAATAAATACACTAGTAAAAATAAAATAAATAAAAAAGAAAGTCCTTCCACTTCAAATCTATACAAATATTTACCAATAATTTCTTCTATTGTGACATTAAACTCTTCAGTCCTTCAATCTGGATGTTACCTGAATGAGCAGTGTGAGATGGAGGTACAAACTGCCTTTTTTGAAATGGCTACCTCACTGTCCCAGCACCCTAACTGGCAGGCCTTCCGCTTAGGTTCCTGGCAACGCTGTCTTTATCTCATTCGCTGAACAACTCTTGTGTGGGGGTGACTTGCAGGACATGCTCTCCTGTTTCTACTTGCTCAAGACTAGAGGTTTGGAGGTGGCTCCTGGCTTTCTCTGGAGCTTTCTGTGTCACGGTGGCCATAAGAGGATGCCTTGGCAGTGGGGTGGCAGTTCCAGGAGACAGGCTCCGAGGGGACTGAACGTCCAGCCACACACCTAGAAAGGACCTTCTCCAGATACAGTTCAGTCAGACACGCTTCCAAACCTCCCAAGTACCAGCCACTGCCCAGCAATCCCCCAGAGCCCACATTCCGAGAGGAAACCTCGAATTTCTTTCTATGGACGGCGCCGGCGGCCTCTAGGTGGCACTGTAGAGCCGTTCTGCTTCGCCTGGAGGGCGCAAGCCAGAGGAAAATGCTCACGCGCTCCCAGGTCCGGGGCTCCAGGAGTTCGGGCGATGCGAGGTAGCGAAAAGCCGCGCTCCCCATGGCCGCCAGCTCAGGTTCGCCACCGTCCTTGGCAAAGGATGTGTCCTTGTCCATGCTGCTTCTTAAAAAGAGCAGGCATGACCGAGCCTCCAGAGGCAACGCCATTACAAAGGCATAACCCCCGAGACCCGTTATAAAGCGCCCAGCAACAGCAGCAGTAGGCAACTCACTGGCCAGTGTGCTTACCTCAAGGCCCAGGCCGGATCCGGGGAGGGCAAGGGGGCCAGAAAGGGGTGGGACCGCTAGGAACACTGGCAGACACTCAATGAGATGCTCATCGCAATACTTCCATCTTCACAGTTCTGGGTTACTTTCCAGGGTCTTTCACAGCCAAGACCTCCTTTAGGGAAGGAAGCTCTAGTTTAAATCATCCCTGTTTTCTGAGAGTCTAAGAACAGGGCTTGGTACACAGCTCAAGAAACGTTGTTAGATGAATAAGTGGAAAAACCCCTTTCTGGGAACCTAAGCAAGTACTCTCTGATGGACAGTTGTCAAGTTGTGCCAAGCCTGAAGATTTAAAAACGTAACTGTGCTGTGAGTTCATCAAGGTGAGATCCCTGGGAAGAGCTTTCTAGATGGGATAATCCAGCACGTTCTCAAGAGTGTTGGGAGGACGTCTGTGTATCTAGGCACAGGTTACAACATGGTAACCATCTAGAGTGGAGAAGGCTGGAACCAGGCCATGCTGGAGGTGGGAGCGTTCCCACCAGGCAAGAGAGCAGATCACTGCTGCCTTTGGAAAGTGCTTTGAGAAGCTCTGACTGGCTGCAGCAGGGAGTCTGCTCTGGGAGACAGAGGAATGGATGAATTGAGGGCTGCTGAGGGCTCGTTGCAATCGTCCAGGCAGGAGCCAAGGCAGCTATGCTGAGATTTGGGATATCCTTTGGTAGTATTCCCAGGACTTATTGACAGATGGAATTTGTAGAGAGAGGAAAAGAGAAGACTCAAGGGTGGGATCTGGCCTTTCTCTTGAATATGACCAAGGAATACCTGGGGAAGAGTGGGTCTGAGGGTGGTACTGAAACAAATTGCAGTACTTTCTCTGTGCCAAGCATTGTTTACATGCTTTTTGTACAGTAGTGGGTTTTATCCTCTTAACCACCTGAAGAGGTAGGGATCACTGCTATCAAGCCCATTTTACAAATGAGAAATTTAGACACAGAGAAAAATTTGCCAACGTCATACAGTGAGTTAACAGAGATGGGACGTGAAGCCAACTGATTTGCTCCAGGTTCAGTGTTCTTGACTACCAGGCTATACTGCCTCTCCATACTAAGGTGCTTGGGAATGAGGACTTGGGTTTTGATCAAGGCAAATTTCAGATTCCTGTTAGACATCGAAATGGAGAGGTCCAGAAAGCAGATAGATAACAGGAGTACCTGTGATGGGTATCTATGTCTCCTGGAGCCAAAAGAGGCTTCAGTAAAGGTTTATTATTCTTTATTTATTGAAGTATACTTGATTTACAATGTGTTAGTCTCAGGTGTACAACAAAGTGATTCAGTCATATATACATATAGATCTTTTTTTTTTTTTCATATTCTTTTCCCTTGTAGCTTATTACAAGATATCGAGCATAGTTCCTTGTGCTATAATAGGATCTTGTTGCTTCCATGCCTTGGCTATTATAGAAAGTGCTGCAATGAACACTGGGGTACATGTATCTTTTTGAATTATGGAGAAAAGAGAACCTTCTACACTCTTAGTGAGAATGTAGATTGGTGCAACCATTATGCAGAACAGCATGGAGGTTCCTTAAAAAGCTAAAGATAGAGGCTGGGCTTTTGAATAGTCACTTCCATGCATGCAAATGATAAGTTCTTTGATCAGGGAACTCCAGGGAGTTGTGGGAGCAGAGAGGAGCAGACTGGTTCAGGAAGGCTTTCTGGAATAAGTGACAGATAAGCTGAGTCTTGAATGATCGTTGAGAGGCCAGCAAAGAAAGAGAAGAAAGAAATTCCAGCATGTGAAAAGGCACGACGGAGAGAGAGACCAAGGTATGATCAGGGGGCTTGTTGCACAAAGGATCAATGGTGTGAGGTTGATGAAGCCCACAGGGCCAGGTTGTGTCCATCCTTGTTGCCCTTGGTAAGGAGTTTGGATTTTATCCTCAGGATCACAGAAGAACTTCAGACAGGGGACAGATATGGTCACATTTGTCTTTCTAAAAGGTTCATTCTAAAATAGCATAATCCCTATAGAGAAGGATTTGGCAATATTTAGCAAAATTGCATATTCCTTTATCCTTTGAGCCAACAACCTTACATGTATGATTCTATCACAAAGGTACACTGACAAAAATACGAAATTATATGTGCACAGGCTCTTTATTGCAGTCCTGTTTGTAATATCAAATATTTGACAACAACCTAATGTCCATTAGTGGGGGAATGGTTGAATAAACTAAAGTCCATCTACATAAAGCTGCACTGAAGAAGAGTAAGGAAGGCCTTGATATACTACTATAGAGCTATCTACAGAGGATATATAGCTGAGGAAAGAAAGCAAGGTGAAGAAGAACGTACATAGTATGAAATCTTTCATGTGAAGCAAATGAGGATTTGCAGATTTATCTACATATCTTCAAAATATATCTCTATATATCTCCAAGTCCCCCATATGCTGCTGCTGCTAAGTCGCTTCAGTCGTGTCCGACTCTGTGTGACCCCACAGACGGCAAGCCACCAGGCTCCTCTGACCCTGGGATTCTCCAGGCAAGAATACTGGAGTGAGTTGCCATTTCCTTCTCCAACCCATATATACACATACATATTTATATAGTATATACATATATATACATATGCATACGTATGCATACATATATACACATACATATATACATGCATACATATACACACACATATATAATATATATATATTATATATTACATATATACACAGATATACACACATATACATACATATATACATATATATGTATATGTGTGTATATATGTATATACATATATACATATATAACACAGCAGTAAAAGCATACACACACACTGCACACACAGTAGTGAAAGAATAAATGAAAAAGTAAGAAAAAGCTGTTACCTGTAGGTGAAGAGAACAAATGAGGAGAGGAGACAGTGGTGAAAGTGAAATCTCTATAAATCTAACTTAATTTACAGTCTCAGATTGAGAATCGTTTAATATTTCATATAATTTTAATACAAAATTAAATCAAAGAGAAAAAAATAAATCCCTTAAAATTGAAAACAGATTGAATAAACCTATCTGTATATCAAGTTGATAGCATAATCATACGAAACAGAATAATTTGAGGATTCTGAAACACAGTATGCTGACGGCATATCCCTGGTGGAATATATACAGAAGACAAATAAACAGAAAGAAGTGTTCAATTGCATTCAATCTTTTGTTAGTGGTTATGATGCCTGGTATTGTTATTTTAGCACAGACATACATATTAAAATGAAACACATTATGTATATGTAGACAAATTATATATATATATGTGTATATTGATATATATACATATATAAAACAAATAATTAAAATATTCATGTTCTTAGGAGCAATGAGTTTCAGCATGAGAAAATAGATCTTATAAAGTCAAAGAACTTAAGAAAAATTTATTATAATCTTTCTCAGCAATTGAAATTATCAATATGAACTCTAGATTTGCTTTTGACAAGGAGCATGTTTCCTAATTCTATCCACTGAAAAGGCAAAGAAATAATGCAGCCTAGTAGTAAAGAATATTCTTAATGTCCAACTTCTGGTCTTTAAGTAATTTTTTGCAATGAAACATGCCAGGGATCCTTCAAGAAATGGTTGATTTCAGGACTCTGGCAGAAAATATACAGGGTGAGCTGAAAACCTCTTGTGGTGCCTAAAATTAATAAACATTATCAGTCAGGGCCCTCAAGGAGGAGAAGCCTGGTAAAAACACTCCAAGTTGTGGTCCCCAAATGGCTAAAACTAGGAATAGGAGTGAAAAAGAATGTTACCAATCCTCACAAATATTGAAGGCCAGCTGTGAGTTGGGTCAATTCCTCTTTAGTCTTAGGTGGTCTGCTTCTAGCCATACTACCCTCAAGAAGTCAAAGTAAATCTCTCTTCAGAAAGATGACATCATCTGGCTCCTCAGATTATCTAGCATTCAGTAAAAAATTATCAAACATGCAAGGAGATATAAATCACATGACTAAGAGGAAAGTGAAAAAATAAACAATAGATATTAATCCAAGGAGGATGCAAATTTCAGAGCTACCAGACATAGACTTTAAAGAAACTGTAACTAATAGGTCCAAGAAATCACATGGCTTAAAATTATCAACAGAGAACTGAAAATTGCATGCAGGAATTAAATGGAAATTCTAGTATCAAAAAATACAGTAATAGAAAATTAGCAGTGCAATCTATGGGTTTAGCAGCAGATTAGATATAGCTGAAGGAAGGTCAGTAAACTGGAAGACAAAAGAAAAAATGCATACTGAAACATACACAAAAAATGAAAGGGTGAGGAATACAGAAAAGTGTGTAAAAAATATACAAGGGCATGGTTAAAAGGCTCTATGCATTATTTCCCAGAAAGAGACAATGGAACATAAAAAGAATTTGAAGAAATAATACCCAAGAATTTTCTAAAACTGATAAAAGGCATCAAGCTGCAGACTCAAGGAGCACCACTGACCCCAGGAAAAACACAAAGAAAACCACATCAAAGTACATCATAATAAAACTTGAAACCAAGTTTTCTTTTTGCTGAATGCCAAAGACAAACTGAAATATTAAAAAATGATCAAAAAAGATATCATTGCCTGAAAGAAACAATCATAAGCCTCATAGCTGACTTCTCAACAGAAATACTGAAAGCCCAGCAGAAAAGGGAATGACATCTTCACAGCCTTGGAAGAAAAAAAGGGGTCAACCTCAAATTTGATGTCAACCTCAAATCAGTTTCCTTCAAAAATGAAGGTGAAATGGAGACTTTAAAAAAAACTGAGAACATTTATTACAAACAAAAATACACCAAAGAAAAGACAGAAAGGAAATATTTTAGGCAGAAAAGTACTGAACACAGATGGAAGCATGGAGATACAGGAAGGAATAAAGATCAACAGGAAAGGTAAATGTATGGGTAAATCAAAATTAAGACCAACTATAAAACAGTAATAGTAAAATCTTACAGCATTTAAAACACATATGTGCTTAAAATATAGGACAGTGGTAGCACAAAAGGTAGGACAAGAGTAAACAAAATTAATGTGTTCTAAGGGCTTCCCAGGTGGCACTAGTGGTAAAGAACCCAACTGCCACTGCAAGAGATATGGGCTCGATAAGAGATGTGGGCTCGATCCCTGAGTCAGGAGGATCCCCTGGAGCAGGCAATGGCAACCTACTCCAGTATCTTTGCTTGAAAACTCCCGTGATCACTGCTTCCAAGACTTCAGAATTTCAAAAGCATATTGGTATAATATACCCAGAGGCTATTTTTGGAGAAGGCAATGGCACCCCACTCCAGTACTCTTGCCTGGAAAATCCCATGGACGGAGGAGCTTGGTAGGCTGCAGTCCATGCTAAAGGTCAGACACGACTGAGTGACTTAGCTTTCATTTTTCACTTCATGCATTGGAGAAGGAAATGGCAACCCACTCCAGTGTTCTTGCCTGGAGAATCCCAGGGACAGGGGAGCCTGGTGGGCTGCCGTCTATGGGGTTGCACAGAGTCAGACACGACTGAAGTGACTTAGCAGGAGCATTGGTACATATAGCAATGAAAATGAAAAAACTGTGGCATCACAGAACAGTATGGCTGAACTCACAAATATCAGCAATTACTTTAAATATAATTTAGTGGGTCTAGATACCCCAATTAGAAGATGAAAGTTGTCAGAATGGGAGAAAATTTGCTCCCAAAAGGCACTTTAAAATGAAGGATATATTAAGATTGAAAATAAAAGAATGGCAAAAGAAACACTGTGCGAACATAGTCAAAAGAAAACTAGTATAGTCATGCTACTATCATTTAAGGTAGACTTTAAGATAAGAAAAATCCCTGGAAATAGAGCAGACATTACATAATAAAGTTTTATCTAGCAGAAAACACATAACAGTTCTAAACTCACATATACCTATTAACATAGCCTCAAATATATACAAAGCAAAAACTATAGAACTGTAAGGAGATAAAGATAAATCCACAGTAATAGCAGAATTTAATATATCTCTCAGAAACTGATGGAACAAGAAAATAAAATCAGTAAAAGTATATTAGATTTGAACAACATCGTTAAAAACTTGACATGATTGGCATATGTGGAACAATTTGCACAACAATTTCAGAATGTACATTCTTTTCAGGTGCACATGACACATTTGCCAAAATATACCATATGTAGATGATATTCCAAAATACCAAAATATAACATATGTAGATGATGCTTTTGAACTGTGGTGTTGGAGAAGACTCTTCAGAGTCTCTTGGACAGCAAGGAGATCCAACCACTCCATCGTAAAGGAAATCAGTCCTGAATATTCACTGGAAAGACTGATGCTGAAGCTCAAACTCCAATACTTTGGCCACCTGATGCAAAGAACTGACTCATTTGAAAAGACCCTGATGCTGGGAAAATTGAAGGCGGGAGGAGAAGGGGATGACAGAGGATGAGATGGTTGGATGGCGTTACCAACTCAATGGCCATGAGTTTGAGTAGGCTCCGAGAATTGGTGATGGACAGGGAAGCCTGGCCAGCCACGGTCCATGGGGTCGTAGAGAGTCAGACACGACTGAGCGACTGAACTGAACTGAACCATATGTAGAACTATAAAGCAAGGCTCAAAAAATTTCAAAATCTGGAAATAATATTGAATATGGTCTCTTAGTATGATGGAATTAAGCTATGCATGCATGCATGCTCAGTTGCTTCAGTCGTATCTGACTCTTTGTGACCCCATGGACTGTAACACACAGGCTCCTCTGTCCATGGGATTTTCCAGGCAAGAATACTGGAGTGGGTTGCCATTCCCTTCTCCAAGGGGATCTTTCCAACTCAGGGATCAAACCTACCTCTCTTACGTCTCCTGCATTGGCAGGCAGGTTCTTTACCGCCAGGGCCACCTGGGAAGCCCCAGAATTAAGCCAAGTATCAATTAAAAAAAAAAAAAGAGAAGTCTTAAAAATAAAAAAAAGTAAGTCCCCATATGATTAGAAATAAGAAACACAATTCTAAATAACCTGAATTTTAAAATGACATAATGAGGGAAATAAGAAAATACTTAAGTGAGTGATTATTAAAACTTGGCATAGTAAAACTTGTGAGATAAAGCTAAGGCCATGCTTAGAAGGAAATTACAACCTTAAATGCACATACTACAAAAGAAGTCTAGAAATTAAATATGCATCAAAGCCAGAAAATAAAGAGAAAATCAAGTACAAAGAAAATAGAAGGAAGCAATAAGAAAGTTGAACAGAAATTAACGAAGCAGAAAGCAAACATACAGTGGACAAAATGAACAAAGACTGATCAAGGGAAAAAGAGAGAAGGCACAAATAACCTATATCAGGAATGAAAAGGGGAACATTATAAATTCTACAGACATTCAACTTGAGGAGGCTCCCACTGGCCAAAAAAATGACACTTTTAGTGTAAGAAAATAATAATTACTACAGTGGATTGAAACATAAGTAATAAAACCTCACAAATTTATAATAAAATCTCCTAAATATTCTTGAGAAAGATAATGAAGACCAGTCATGCCTCTGGCTTTATCACTAATTTATAGGAAGTAAAAAAAATAAAAACCTTAAATGTATGGTCTGCCAAATCCAGAAAGCAGGAAATTCTATAAGATAAATGATCCATTTCACATATATATTATCATATGTGAAATAGATTGCCAGTCCAGGTTCTATGCATGAGACAGGGTGCTCAGGGCTGGTGCACTGGGATGATCCCGAGGAATGGGATGGGGAGGGAAGTGAGAGGGGGTTCAGGATGGGGGACACATGTATATCCATGGCTGGTTCATGTCAATGTATGGCAAAAACCACCACAATATTGTAAAGTAATTAGCCTCCAATTAAAATAAATAAATTAATTTAAAAAAAGAAACACAAAGGGTTATTGTGGAATTATATGAAATCATGTGTGTGAAACCTTTGGAAGTTGTAAAGTACTATAGAATTTAATGAAACTTTCATTCAATAAAATGTATCATATAATAAAAAATGATAAATGATCCAATTTTTTCAATAAGTGAATAGTATTAAAAAAGGAGAGATAGCTGTTATAGATTAAAAGAGACTTAAGAATATCAACCAAATGTAAAATAGTTGGATTGTGATTTGAACAAGCAGACTGTAAAAAAGACATTTAGACAATGAAAGAAAAAGGAACATCAACTGAGTATTAGATAATAATAAGGAATTATTGCTAATTTTATTAGCTGTGATCACAGGATTGTGATTATGTTTTTCAAAGTTCTTTTTTTGACATTTTATTTATTTTTTTAATTTTATTTTTATTTTTTAAATTAATTTTATTTTATTTTTAAACTTTACAATATTGTATTAGTTTTGCCAAATATCGAAATGAATCCGCCACAGGTATACCTGTGTTCCCCATCCTGAACCCTCCTCTCTCCTCCCTCCCCATTCCATCCCTCTGGGTCGTCCCAGTGCACCAGCCCCAAGCATCCAGTATCGTGCATCGAACCTGGACTGGCAACTCGTTTCATACATGATATTATACATGTTTCAATGCCATTCTCCCAAATCTTCCCACCCTCTCCCTCTCCCACAGAGTCCATAAGACTGTTCTATACATCAGTGTCTCTTTTGCTGTCTCGTACACAGGGTTATTGTTACCATCTTTCTAAATTCCATATATATGCGTTAGTATACTGTATTGGTGTTTTTCTTTCTGGCTTACTTCAAAGTTCTTATCTGTGAGATAACATCTTAAAGTACTTACAAGTGAAATGATATAATGTCAGATATTTGCTTTAAAATACTCCAGCCAAACAACAATACCAATAACAACAACAACAAAAAAATGTGTATATGTGTTTGTGAGAGAGGGACAGAGAGAAAGAGTGTAGTAGACAGAGACACACACGATAAGAAACAGACCAACACGGAAGCACACAGAGAGAAAGGTGTCTGCAAACAAGAACAAGAAGTTAATAATTGTTAAAGCTGGGTAATGGATAGTTGAGGGTTCATTATATGTTTGAAAATGTAACAAAAAGTAAAATAAATAGATAAGTAGGTAAATTGTTCTGGCTGCTGTGTAGTGAAGAGGCTGATGGGGGCAAGGATGGAAGCAGGGAGAGCAGTTAGGAGACTACTGCAATAATCAAACTATAAAAGACTAACTAAAAGTCATATTCATGATAGTGATTGATTTAGGCCACTTACTATTTGTGCTTATAAAAGTGGCCTCAATAACTGCTCATTAATCACTGAATACATGCCACATTAACTTTGTAAGTATCATGTAATTATAACAATGAAACCTACAAATGAATGCTCAGTCTTCAGGGTTTGGTGATAATTAGGTGTTTGGACAAGTCAGGTTCTCAAACTTTTTTGACCCCAATTGTGGTAGCCATCTCCAAGATGGCTCGTGGTTAGTCTCATCTGTTGTTATTCACACCCCTACATAGTTGCTTCCAACTGGTCTGTATTAACCAGCCAATTATGGCAAAAATGATAGAAAGTGATTTGTGAGGCTCAATCGTAAAAGACATTGCCATTTCTACCTTGCCTATCTTGAGCTGCTTCTTCTAAGGAAGCCAGTACCATATTGCCAGGGCACTAAGGCAACTTTATAGTAAGGACCACCTGGCAGAGAATGAGGCCTTTGGCCAATTAACCATCACCAACTTTCTAGCCGTGTGAGTGAGCCATCTTGGAAGCAAATCCTCCAGTCCCAGTCAAGCTTACAGATGATTGCAGCCCTGACTGACAACTTAACTGTAACCTCATGAGAGATTCTGAATGAGAGCCATCTAATCTGTTATTCCTGAATTTCTAACCCTCAGAAATGGTGAGATAACAAAAGCTTGTTGAATTTTTATGCAGCAGAAGATAACTGATATACCACTCACTGTAAGAAATAAATTGTACACCCTGACCCCAATACACACATACATCTATGTAGATGATTTATAATAAATTCCAGGAAACTGAATAAGGTCAATCTGATATGTTAGTTATATTTTACTTTTTAAAGATCGCTGATTATTGCCCACTAATTTAATTTAATGATCCTTTGATGGGTCATCACACAACATTGGAAAGACACTAGAGGAGAGGGCATTATCCCTCGAGTTCTGAAATTCTGCAGTTTCATGTAGCACGGGTATATGCTCATAACATGGACAAAACAGAACATTGGCTTCAAGGAGTAGAACATATGGGCATTTGAATAAGAGTCTGTGGAACAAGTGGTAGAGAGAGGTGCTTACCACTCACAGACACTGTTCTATTCTCTCTACTGTGCTTCCCATTGCCTCAATCTTTTGGACCTAAATCTCTCCATGTTAGTTTTAGATCCTTCCCTAAGGAATAACTTAGACTTCTCATACAGGTGTGTCTTTCCTGATTGGACATATAATTCCTCATCTGCACCATTGGAGAGATATCAGTTATCTACTGGGTTGTTGTTGTTGTTGTTGTTGTTGTTTTGTCTTGCCCTTGGCTTATTACTGGCATATTTCAGGCGATGATAGCTTTCATTCACCCACCCTTCAATCAATTAGGGGGAATTTCTTGAAGGAGGCAAGGCTCTCCTTCCAATGCAATATCTTAAAGGAAAACATGAAATTAAAATGGGAAACCAATTGTTGACATCCAAAGGAAATAGTGATCTTCAGAGAAATAAAAGGGGAGACAGAGAAAGAGAGGGAGAGAGAGATGAAGAGCAAGAGATGGGACGAGGGTAGGGGGAATGAAGGGAGGAAACAAGCAAACCAATTTGTTACAGCATAGCATCAATCAGCGGAAACACAGGAACAGAGGTATTTTAAGATTTGTGTTATAACCAGGCAGAACCATACAGCTGCTGAGAACTTGAAACCCTGCGAAAGTTTTTAAAAATATAGAAGCACAGAGTGACAAAGCTGAAGGGGATATGCCCAGTCTACAGATGGAAAACTTGTGGCACAGCTCTCCAGTTTTCCCTGTCAAATGGATTTTTCCTCTGGAAGAACTCCTGGGCAGAAGGCCAGCAGCAGGCCCAAGAGACAGATGAGTAGTTGGGGAGCCCAGGCCTCAAGGGACAGTTAATCCTAAAGCCAGCACCCAATTTTCTAATTTCCTGCTCCTGGGAGATGAACTGCTCCCATCTTCAGCCAAATAAAAAGGACACAAACAAGCACACAATATTAAAAAGAAAAGGCCCTAGAAGTGAGATCCCAAAGGATTTAAGGCCTAAGCCACACAAGAATGCCCCTATTTGTCTAATTGCTCCCAGAAGCCCTGTTTCAATTTGTGTCTGAACCTGAAAAAGAAATAACTAATAATCATTTTACAGGCCCTCTTCTTAAGAGGAGGAGATTTTCACAAGTGTGCAATTGACTGTTAGAAACTAATGCAGTCACATAATTGCACAGTCTTATGTAAACAAAAGATCATACCCTTCAGTTGCTTGAGAACCCACCTAAGATTCCTACCATGTGGTCTCCAGCCTGGGCTTGAACTATTTAATGGAAGAGAACTCACCACCCGCAGAGTTAGCTAGCCAGCTAAGTTTAGACTTTGGGTATCATTGATAAGGAAAGAACTGGAGTCATTTGTTGTGTATTCATCCAACAGCAAAATGACCATTCTCTTCTTCTCCAAAGAAAATGCTATGGACTTTCTTGGCCTTTGAGGCTCATCTATATGTGTAACAACAATGTACCTCTAAAGCAGTGTCCATCTGTCTCATCAACCAGCTGAATAGCAATCAGTTACAGGTTGTTCTCAAGTCAGTTCCTTGAAAAATAGCAGATGGCATGATGGAATTCAAAGAATTAAAAAATATTTGCCCCTGGTTTATGCCTTATCATTGTGCCTGAGACCATAACCATCACTGTAAAAGATAAGGCAGCTTTACATACTTATTGAAAATGAAAGTGAAAGTCGCTCAGTCGTGTCCAACTCTTTGGGACCCCATGGACTATACAGTCCATGGAATTCTCCAGGCCAGAATACTGGAGTGGATAGCCTTTCCCTTCACCAGGGAATCTTCCCAACCCAGGGATCGAACCCAGGTCTCCCACATTACAGGCAGATTCTTCACCAGCTGAGCCACCAGGGAAGCCCAAGAATGCTAGAGTGGGTAGCCTCTCCCTTCTCCAGTAGATCTTCTGGACCCAGGAATCGAACCAGGGTTTCCTGCTTTGCAGACAGATTCTTTACTAATTGAGCTATCAGGGAAGCTGTGGTAAACACAGGCTGTTTGTTCTTCACTTTATACATGAGGTTCATTGAAACAGAACCCAACTTCCATTTGTATTTCTTTTCAAATGGGGTCCTCATTTCAGCAAGGATTATCAAGTGTTCATCATGGATGGTGTTCTATGCTCCCTGATGAGGAAAAGCAGCATTCAGGGGTTCTTAATGTGTACAAGGTGTTTCTATTCACTTCACTATCATTAGACCATGGAGGGGAGTTGATGGCATGGTCCATGAGGTCCCTAGGTGATGAATCATACTTGGGGAGGCACTGGTTCATTCCAGTCTGGTCCCAGCCATCCGAGCAGCAGTCTGTGATTTTATGCAGCTTTCAGACATCTGGATGTGGAGACAGTTCTCAGAAACTAGATATTTACTAGAGGGTGAAACAGGACATTAAGAAGGAAGATTTGGAGATACATGACCAAAACCAGCTCCTTACTGCACACCATGAAGCTTTCTTGCCTCCATAAACTTGTCTTTCACTTCAGTGGTTTTCCTTTCCTCTCACCAGATCTAAATTAAATCACATCTTCATTTGAAGTTTAATTCATAACTCACTTCCTTTTTGAACTCTCCCTTAATTGCCTCAGTGAAAAGTGAGGTTTAAAAAAAAATACAACCTACTGACTGGAGGAAAATATTTGCAAATGATGTAATTGACAAGGGCTTAATTTCCAAAATATACAAATAGCACATACAACTCAATTAAAAAAAAAAACCAAACAGCTCAGTCAAAAAATGGGCCAAAGACCTAAATAGCTCCAGAGAAAATATACAGATGGCCAACAGGCCAACAATGTTGAAAAGATGTTCAATATGGCTAATTACTAGAGAAATGGATATCAAAACTACAATGAGGAAAAAATTTTAAAAAGGACTTTCCTAGTTGTCCTGTGGCTAGGACTCCACACTTCCACTGCAAGAGACTTGGGTTCAACCCCTGGTTGAGGAAATAAGATTCCACATGCCACAAAGCATGGCTAAAAAAATGTTTTTAATAATTTACAAAAAAAACTATAATGAAATGTCACCTCACAGCAAAATGGGTGGCCATCATCAAAAAGTCTACAAATAATTAATGCTGGAGGGATTGTGGAGAAAAGGGAAGCCTCCTAACACTACTGGTGGGAATGTAAATTGGTGCAGCTGCTACAGAGAACAGTATGAAATTTCCTTAAAAAACTAAAAATAGAGGGGCCATATGATTCAGTAATCACATTCCAGAATATATATCTGGAAAAGATGAAAACTCTAATTAGAAGAGGAAAACTATAATTCAAAAAGGTGCACACCAATGTTCATGACAGCACTATTTACAATAGCCAAGACATTGAAGCAACCTAAGTGTCCATCAACGGATGAATGGATAAAGAAGATGTGATACACATATACAATGGAATATTTCTCAGCCATCAAAAAGAATGAAATCATGCCATTTGCAGCAACATGGTTGGACTAGTCAGACAGAGAAAGACAAATATCACATGGCATCACTTATATGTAGAATTTTTAACAATGATACAAATGAGCTTATTTACAAAACAGAAATAGACCCACCAACACAGGAAACAATCTTATGGTTACCAAAGAGGAAAGGGGAGAGGGATAAATTAGGAATTTGAGGTTAACAGATAGATACTACTATATATAAAATAAACAACAAGGTCCTATGTATAGCACAGGGAACCATATTCAATATCTTGTAATAACTTATAATGGAAAATAATCAGAAATATAATAATATGTATAGCCAAATCACTTTGCTGTAACCTGGAATATTGTAAATCAACTATAATTCAATAAAAAAAATTTAAAGTGAGGTTTCCCCTAGTAACTGAAAATTCCTTGAGTAGTGCTCAGCTTTGAATACATGAAGTACTTGAAGTACTTAAGGGACACATGAGTTAAGATGGCCAGAAGACAGCTAAGTATATGGATCTGGATTCTCAGAAGAGAGATCTGGACTGAAAATAAAGATCTGAGAATCACTAACATAAAGATGGTAGTTGAAACCATGAGAGTAGATGAGAGAGACTGCCCAGGGAGAATATGTAGACCAAGAAGAGGAATACATGTCATGTAAAAGTTGTATTCGTAGTACAAGAAAGGTTTGTTGGCTAGCTCGGGACGTGAGAATTGAGTAAGTAAAAATGCATGCAACTGCACCCTGGATTGTGAATGATACTAATAATGATACCACTAGCTTGTGTACACTTTATATTAAGCACTCTATTAAAGATTTTGCACCCATATCTCAGAGAATTTTGCAAATATTTTCTAAGATAGATACTAATATCCCCTTTTGATGGATGAAGAGAGAGGTCAAGTAACTTACACAAGGTCATACAGCCGGCCAGAGATGAAACGGATGTGGCCAAGGTCTGTGGGATTCAGAAGACTAGTACCTTGACAACTGAAGCATACTGCTCCTCACCATGCCAGCTGCCTGTTGCCAGGCTAATTATGTTATTATTGCATCGGACCAAGACAGGCATCTGCCACTGAGATGCATCTCAGGGATAAGACAATGACAAGAAACCAAGAAATGCTACTTGACAGTTTAGTAACAGAGAGAAGTCCCATTCTCAAGATTATCCCTGTAGCAAGGCTTCAACTACTCTGAGAGTCACTTCCAGGCTCCCCCAATCCCCATACATGAACTGCTATGAGAAGATGGCTCTCAGGCTCCCTCAATTCTCACAGCTTAGCTTACCCCCCGTTTGCAGACAGGAGTGAGCTGATGGCAGCAGAAGAGAAAGTGAAGAATAGTGTTCCCTGAAAATGACCCACAAAGGCTTTCTTAAATCAAATACATTTTGTCATTTCTTCCAGACTTTGCTGAATGTTGAAAAAAAAAAAAAGATGTATGTCAATATCAAAAGAGAAAGTGCCAATATGCTATGGACTACATACTTCCCATTTCCCCCAGGTAGTACTGAACAACTGCTTTCTCTGGGTTCCATGGCACACTGTTTGTGTCCCTATTAACGGCCCTTCCCACAGTCTGCCACGGATCCCAGTTATTTGTGGCCCTGGTGATCTCCCCCAATAGCTTATGAACTGCAAGAAGTCTACTGTATTCACCTTGGCAGCTCCACGGAAGCTATGGCTATGCCCTTTGCATGGTGGGCAGGGAGAGGCACTGACAAATGCCTATTGAAGTAGGAAAAATGTGGTTGATGGCTATGCCCTTTGCATGGTGGGCAGGGAGAGGCACTGACAAATGCCTATTGAAGTAGGAAAAATGTGGTTGATGACTGGAGTGCTTGTTCTTCCCCAGAGAAACCAATGGAAAGTCTATCCTTACTAGTGAGGATTTCTAACCCCCATCTACTCTCCACTAGCTGCCTCTGCTTCCCCCACTCAGTTTTACCATATCACATCCTCACTATTTCCTTGTTTGTTTATCCCATAGACTAAAAGCAAATTAAGGGCAGGGACCCTGTCTGATCCACTTCTGTACCTCTAGTACCTTCAACATGGTACCTAATGAGTGTGTGATGAATGAATTAATCAAAGGAAGACAGGAAGGAAGGAGGGATGGGAAGAAAGGGCGAGGAGGAAGAAGAAAGGGAAGAAAGAAGGGTGAACGAAGGGAAGAAGATTATCTGAGGATTGTGTCATTTGGATTGGGGGAAGGACACCAATCACATCCTTCCCCAAAACAGGGGAACTAAAAAAAGGAACTAGTTTAAGTGAGAGAAGGAAGAAGTGACCAATTCTTGAAAGAGTGCCGGTTTACAAGTAGAAGTGACTTGAATCCTTGGTTATTCAATGGGAACATCATACAGCGTAGTTTGCTGCCCCATTTATGTAACACCTGGGATCCAACTTTGTCCAACTTACAGTCCCCAGCTTGGGGAGAGATTTTGTCCCACACAGAGGACCTGGAATTGATCTAGAGTATGTGGTGACATGTGTTACCACTTATCTAATTCTTACTGCCACTTAACGGTAAGTCAATTTCCTTTTTGGGAATGTGGAGCATTAAGCATAGTGAATATTTCAGAAATATTTAAGGATTGATTGGTTGATATGCACAAATTGATCCAGAAAAGAATATGTCAAACCCTGAACTTATAGAAGGATGACAAGGGGGAGGAGTGCCTTGGAAGTCAGTTTAAAAAGAAAGTGTGAAACATCAAAACAAATCCGCCACAGGTATACACGTGCTCCCCATCCTGAACCCTCCTCCCTCCTCCCTCCCCACACCATCCCTCTAGGTCGTCCCAGCGCACCAGCCCCAAGCATCCAGTATCGTGCATCGAACCTGGACTGGCAACTCTTTTCATACATGATATTACACATATTTCAATGCCATTCTCCCAAATCTTCCCACCCTCTCCCTCTCCCACAGAGTCCATAAGACTGTTCTATACATCAGTGTCTCTTTTGCTGTCTCGTACACAGGGTTATTGTTACCATCTTTCTAAATTCCATATATATGCATTAGTATACTGTATTGGTGTTTTTCTTTCTGGCTTACTTCACTCTGTATAATAGGCTCCAGTTTCATCCACCTCATTAGAACTGATTTAAATGTGTTCTTTTTAATGGCTGAGTAATACTCCGTTGTGTATATGTACCACATCTTTCTTATCCATTCATCTGCTGATGGACATCTAGGTTCCTTCCATGTCCTGGCTATTATAAACAGTGCTGTGATGAACATTGGGGTACACATGTGTCTTTCCCTTCTGGTTTCCTCAGTGTGTATGCCCAGCAGTGGGATTGCTGGATCATAAGGCAGTTCTATTTTCAGTTTTTTAAGGAATCTCCACACTGTTCTCCATAGTGGCTGTACTAGTTTGCATTCCCACCAACAGTGTAAGAGGGTTCCTTTTTCTCCACACCCTCTCCAGCATTTATCGCTTGTAGACTTTTGGATCTCAGCCATTCTGACTGGTGTGAAATGGTACCTCACAATGGTTTTGATTTACATTTCTCTGATAATGAGTGATGTTGAGCATCTTTTCATGTGTTTGTTAGCCATCTGTATGTCTTCTTTGGAGAAATGTCTATTTAGTTCTTTGGCCCGTTTTTTGATTGGGTCATTTATTTTTCTGGAGTTGAGCTGTAGGAGTTGCTTGTATATTTTTGAGATTAGTTGTCAGTTGCTTCATTTGCTATTATTTTCTCCCATTCTGAAGGCTGCCTTTTCACCTTGCTAATAGTTTCCTTTGATGTGCAGAAGCTTTTAAGTTTAATTAGGTCCCATTTGTTTATTTTTGCTTTTATTTCCAATATTCTGGGAGGTGGGTCATAGAGGATCCTGCTGTGATGTATGTCAGAGAGTGTTTTGCCTATGTTCTCCTCTAGGAGTTTTATAGTTTCTGGTCTTACGTTTAGGTCTTTAATCCATTTTGAGTTTATTTTTGTGTGTGGTGTTAGACAGTGTTCTAGTTTCATTCTTTTACAAGTGGTTGACCAGACTAATACAGTGTTTGAGGTTTAAAAATAAAATAAAATTAAAAAAAAAAAAGAAAGTGTGGATTCAAAGGGAAGAAAGGCAATGAGCTAACAAGAGAAACAGTCCCCTTGAGAGCATGGATGCTTCATTTTTCCTGCAACTGGATAGAAGGACAATCCTGATCAAGGTGTTCCCTCCATTAATGAAAAATCAAAGAAGAGGAAATGAGCTTTCACTGAAGCAGTCCTCATTTTGATTAGACATAAAGGAGAACTTCCTCCAGGAACTCTGAAAAGATCCACTAAAGAGATCATGAATTCTTCAGCTATGGACATCTTCAAAACAGAAATAACCTTTCACACGTCCTTACTCATTCAGCGTGTCACTTTCCTGAAGTGGTGTTGTTTGGGAGGGCGCACCTTAACACACTGACGGGGGTCATGTAAAATGTCAGAGTCTAGGACAAAATCACCTACTTACAAATTCTGTGTCCTTAACCAAATCCTCTAACTTCGCCAAACCTCTGTTCATTCACCACAAAAATGAAGACTCTACATCTCACCACATTGCTGTGAGATCAAGAAAGAGACCATGTACATGGTGTTTTGTAAACTCTAAAGCAATGTGTGTGTTCATTATTATTTTGAATTGCAGAGGTCAGAATAATAATCACAACCCTTATCTCAAATTCACAAAAATAGACAGCCAAGACAGTCCTTTCAGGCTAAAGATTAAAAGCCAGCTCCCTTATCTTGACACAGAATGTGTCCCATGCTACGGCCTCTTACTTCCTGTGCAGAATCATCTCTTCTCCAGCCCCTACTATCATCAAACCTGATGTTCTAGCTGTATCCAAAAAACCTGTGGTTCCCTAAGTGCACTGACGCATCAACATCTTCATGAACCCCTCCCTGGAGGTGCCCTCCCAGGTGCACAGACCCTCGTCTCCTATGGGCTCTCTATGTGTATGTAGAGGTCGACCAGAGCACCTCCAATGGACTTCTCTGTTTATCTCTTTAGCTCCCCTGCTGGACCAGAATCCCTTTTTGGCCTCCCATCCTTGAATCTCCCCCGATTTATTTCTGGACCTGCCCAATGTAGGATCTGAGGTATGAATGCAACACAATTAGTTTTCATTTGCTATTACTCTGTGTAGTCTGTGGACTTCCCAGCCTGCCAATGCAGGAGACATAAGAGACACAGGTTCAGTCCTTGAGTTGGGAAGATCCCCTGGAGGAGGAAATGGCAACCCACTCCAATTTTCTTGCCTGGACAGTCCCATGGACAGAGGAGCCTAGTGGGCTACAGGCCATGAGGTTGCAGAGAGTCGGATACGACTAAAGCAACTTAGCATGCATGCACACTGTGTAGTCTTATACCAAAGACTATACTTATGTGCCCTTATACCAAAATGCTTACCAATTTCTTGGCTTATCATTGCTTCTATTCTAACTTCCCTACCTAACATGGATGTGTCTTCTTGGCCACGTCTCTCCTCTATGCCTGGGACTTTTTAACCAGCCCCTGGGACCTGTATCAGGTTCAAGTTCTCTGAGGACTACTGCAGGATCAGCTTATCCTTACTACTCTGGGTTTGATATTTCTGTATATTTGGGGTGTTTGGAGATTTCTGTGTACTTTTCAAATTTTAAATCTATTCTGTTATTTTTTTTTAAAGAAGTAGAAAGAATGGAATGATTAACACCCAAAGACCTGCACCCTAGATTTAAGAGTATGTGGGTTTTGGCAGTCATCATGATGCCTCCCTCTGAATTACTTCATTTCACATCTCCTAAAAAGAAAGACATTGTCCTACATAATAATACCATCATCACACTTAAGAAAATCAACCTATTATCAAATAGTAATTAAATTTCACAAATCATTTCCAAGCTATGTTCTATGGCTTTTTTTTTTTTAAGAGTCAAGATCCTCTTACGCAATTCAGGTGTATCATCCACTGATGTGTAAATACAATTGAAATTTGTGTGGAAAAAAATCAAGATCCTGTCAAGAATCACATATTATATTTTGAAGTCTCATTATTCTGTTTGAATCTGGGTCTAACCCTATAACACAAAGATACCAGGCTAGTTATGTTGTGGATTGTTTAATATTCTGGCTTTGTCTGATTATTTCCTTGTGGTTTTTTTTAACTCAATCCTCTGCTTCCTTATTTTCTGTAAATTGAAAGCCAGTTTTAATGGCTTGTTTTTGGCAAGAATATTTCATAGGAGATACTGTATTCTTCCTATTGCATCACATTAGAAGGAACATAAGGTCTGATTGTCCCATTATTAGGGGTCTGGGTTAAGGTAAGGAGAACCTGGGGCTTCCCAGGTGGTGCTAATGGTAAAGAACCTACCTGCCAATGCAGGAGACATAAACAATATGGGTTTAATCCCTGGGTCTGGAAGATCCCCTGGAGGAGGGCATGGCAGCCCACTCCACTATTCATGTCTGGAAAATCCAATGGACAGAGGAGCCTGGTAGGCTATAGTTCATGGGGTCACAAAGAGTCAGACATGACTGGAGCAACTTAGCATGCAAAGAGAACCTGATGCTTCTATTTTAAAGATATATTTTTTTCTCTTGTGATAAACTAGTAATCTGTGAGCTGCTGACTGTGTATTAAATGCAAAATTTGGTTCTGTTTTGTCTTTGTTTCTCTGAATTTGTGGGAAGGGGAGGAATGCTATTGGCTTGTTTGTCCATGTTGGAGAACGCCTGACCTGGGCAGGCACAAGTCTGGGCACTTAGGAAGTTTATAGAGAAGAGAGTATGATTGTCCCTAAAGGGGCGGACGGTCCAGTTGGGGCCCAAGGACACTCAGACACTTCTCTCTGCTTCTAGGGCTGGAATGAATCACCTCCCTTCTTACAGAGAAAACCGAAGTGCTGCTTTTTCAGCAAAGCTTTCCTGAGACCCTTCTGTGTGCAGAGACTGTGTCTGGCCCTGGGAATGGGGATTTGAACAAAGCGTGCCCCTTGCCCTCTCAGGGCTTGAGGTCTAATTGGAGAGACAGACACGTAAACAGACAATTGCAGGTCCAGCTCGCTGAGCACTCGAGCAGAGGGGTAAACAATGTGCTGTGGGAGGTCAGAGAGGAGAGCAATTATCTAAGCCCCTTCTCCGTGCAGCTGGCCAGGCCCCCAGCCCTGGGACCCCAGGTGGAAGTGAGTGCCCCTCTCTGAATACACCCAGCACTTGGCCTGGTCCCCCCTTGGACTACTCGGTTTTACTATGCTGTGTTCCTGGAACTCCTGAACAAATTATGAGCTCTTTAGGTAGAAAGATGGGTGGAAATCAACCTGGGGTTTCCCACTGAATCTGTCCCTCTTTTTGCCACGTTCAGTAACACTTTCTCGGACCCTGTTGCAGTTTGGCTGCTCCCCAGCCTGGGAGGGTGGCCCACAGAACACCCTACAACCTTGCAAATGGATTTTGGCCGGTGCAGAGGGCATAGCCTTCCCCTGACTGGATGCTCCATGTCATCAAGAGCAAAACAGCCAGAGAGTGCGTCCACTCCAGGGTGACCACCTGGCCTTGTCGCTTCAGGTTACACAGGCTGTGAACTGAGCCCCTTCAGCTATGTTGCTGCTGCTGTTGTTTGCATCTCAGCCACTGTGAATACCCCTCATTGTAGTGGCTCCAGCCTTCATCTTCGAACCTCTGGAGTGATTCAATCCACTTCTGATTAGGAATTAAACATTTTCTACTCTGGCCCAGCTCTACTAATCCAGGGCAGTGTTTAGTTTTATTGCCTTTCAGGCTTCATGTTTTTCTGAGTGGCTGAGTGGGCAGACATGTCCATTCACTGCAGGGAATTTCCTGGAATTAGCAGTACAGTGAAGAAAAACCTTGGTGTAAAAGCATTAAGGCAACTACAGATGAAAAATAAATTTCAGCCATGAGATAAAAGCAAATGGTTAATCCCAATTTGTAATTAATTTCAGCGTGTGATCAATTCCTCCTGAGAGTAAAGCACAGGAGCAATATGATCTCCAAACGATTAATTCATAGCCAAAGGTCAGTGCTTTGAGGTATGAGCAGCGTCTGCAATCTCCCTCTCCTTACGGCTCTCGACAGCGCTACCTCAAGCACGTCCTCCTCCCACTATTTGCCCTGTTTTCCTGCATATGTCTCCACTTTAATCAGGGGATCACAATCTATTATTTATACTTCACCCAGAAGAAAAACGAGTATAAATATATGTGCCTGGTGTCACTCGTAGATCAATTAGGAAAAGGAAAAACCTAACAGATTCCTCCAAGCTATGTAGTCGTCCTACAGTTTGGGCCAACTTCAACACAGCCCAAATGTTTATTTAATAATAAAATGGGCACTTCTAGGAGAACTGCCTTGGCTAACTAGAAAAGTACCCCTTGAGCTGGTATATCATGTTCTGTGCTGATTTCAGAATAAAACTAATGAAGCAAGTGCTCTGATAACACCTCTGTTCTACCCATCTCCCTGCACACCTACTCTGGGCCCAAAGGGCAGAGAGAGGGAGAGGTGGGAAGAGAAAAGGGCCTCTGGCACAGAGAGGTACAGAAGCTGCGTAGCTGGGAGCAGCACCTTTCCACTGGGCTGCCTTCCCGTCTAAGTGAGGCAATCTCTGGGCCAGTTTCAGGGCTCCCCCTGAGGAGAGCGGCAGCACTTTTGAAGATGGCCCTTGCTGTACTTAGGGCTTCCCTGGTTGCTCAGATGCTAAAGGATCTGCCTGTAAGGTGGGGAGACCTGGGTTTGATCCCTGGGTTGGGAAGATGCCCTGGAGAAAGGCAAGGCAACCCACCCCCACACACTCCAGTAGCCTTGCCTGGAGAATCCCATGGATAGAGGAGTCTGGCGGGCTACAGTCCATGGGCTCACAAAGAGTCGGACATGACTGAGCGACTAACGCTTTCACTTTTAACACTCACTGTGCTTGCTGTGGGGGTTGCTGCTGAGCTTGGGTGTGATGGTGCTGGGTGCCAGTTTGCCAGTGGAAACCAAGAATTTTGAGGTGGTTCCGGCACATGAGTCAGGCCCAGGTGCTCTGGAATAAATGGCTGGCCTCAGTGCTCCCGTTGCCTCGTGTGGCCCTCTGCTGCTGCTGCTAAGTCGCTAAAGTTGTGTCCGACTCTTTGCGACCCCATAGATGGCAGCCCACCAGGCTCCCCCGTCCCTGGGACTCTCCAGGCAAGAACACTGGAGTGGGTTGCCATTTCCTTCTCCAATGCATGAAAATGAAAGTGAAGTCGCTCAGTCGTGTCCGACTTTTCACGACCCCATGGACTGCAGCCTACCAGGCTCCTGTGTCCATGACATTTTCCAGGCAAGAGTACTGGAGTGGGGTGCCATCGCCTTCTCCGCGTGTGGCCCTCTAGGCTGCTTATATTTGGAACCACCACTGCCTCAGAGCACGCCCCATGCCCCTCTCCTCCCTCCTCTCCACTACCAAAGAGAAAAAATGGAAAAATCTTCCCTTTAGTAGAACTCCCTTTTAGGAGAGCTTTTAAGTGTTCATGTGTGGATATTTTTGTTTATTTTGTTTCAATGGGCAGAATTAGAGCTGGGCTTAAGGTTAGGGTTAGGCTTAGGGAACAGAAAAAAGGAACTCTCCGTCTGTACTTTACTGTGTATGAGAAGCATCCTTTCCATTGATCACAGGCAATTTAGGGAGCGCCCATGAGTTCCCATGTTGCTGTTTGCCCGCAGTGCCTCATAAGCTTTCAAGAAGCCTCCAGTTGAAAACCAAAGAGGAGCTGTTTCTGAAATGAGAATGTGTGCTGTCCCCATGAAACTGGTGGCCTGGCAAGGGGATGAGGGCACCTGACAAGCCAGAGACAGACCAGAGACTGTTCTGCCAGAAATGATGCTTCCCTTAGACTTCATGAAAGAGAGGATGAGGAAGGAGACTAAAGGCTTTTCAAAGGCTGGAAAAGCCAAAGAACCTACCTAGGGCAGTACAACAAATTTGTTTCGCAGCTGGAATTGGAAATCAGTCCTGCAGACTCCCGGTTCAGTGGTCCCTTGTGACAGGGCCCTTGTGCCAGGGCCAACCTCCTCACTTCTCTGTGACTCTTCTTGAGCACTCTAAATTCTCTTAACCCAGATTCTTCTCCCACCCCCAAAAGAAAACATCCATCTTAGACATTCTAAAATGGGAGGAGGGTGGTACATTTCTCATAAACACCTTTTTAAGAAAAACTTCCCATTAATTTCCGGTGCAGGTATCTCTATGGGCTGTAGCAGGGGACAGTGTCTTTGTTGGGAAACTTTAATTAAACTTTGCACAGGGACTCAGTGAAAAAACCCAGCCTTCTGCAACCTGAGACTACCAACCTGAAGACCAAAGCTGTTATGTGATACAGAATGTGACATTCGTGACGAATCCAGGTTTCTTTCACCTGGGTACCCTGAAAGGTAGCTGGGCCTCATTTCTGAGCACAGAACACAGTTGCCATGTCCTGGCAAGAGTGAACTCTGAGGGGATGGCATGGGAGAAAAAGGAAGACTATATTTTATCTTGTTAACAACTGGGGTGAAAAGGCTTTCATTATGAATGTCATACAGATCTCTGTTCATATCACCAGAACATGCATCCAGTGGAGACTGGGGTTTGCTTAGTTTTCTGTATTTTGGGGCATGTGTTCCAAGGGATTCTGACACACAGCCAGTTTGGGGAGCCATTCACTCACTGGGCTGTCAGTCGCCCCCAACTCTGCTTGGGGCAGAGGTCAGGTAAGAAGAATGGATCTTGGGTGGGAGACCCTGAGCCTATGAGGTCGATGTGTCCGGGCCTTTGGGAGCCACTGTCAGGTGGTAGAACTACAGGGAAAGAGTCACTGTCTCTAGAAGAGTCATAGCAGAGACATGGCCGCCTCAGGAGAGAGTGCCAGTCTCCTCCAGGTGACACTGGGCACACAGAGAACTTTCCAGGCCGCTGAAAGAGTAGGCATGGATTGCCGTCACTAGAGGAAAACACAGAAAGGTTATGCTAGAAGCATCCCTGGGGCCATAGGATGCCAGAACTGAGGAAACTGAGGCCCAGACAGGCTCGGCTCAAAGTCACATGAACAACAAGCACCACGGTCAGTGTTAAACTTGCCACACCCAGCTGGGGAGCCCTGCACATAGCACGGTTTACATTCATGGGTGCTAAATCACTTCAGTTGTGTCCAATTCTTTGTAACCTTATGGACTTCCCTGGTGGCTAAGATAGTAAAGAATCCATCAGCAATGTGGGATACCTGGGTTCGATTCCTGGGTCGGGAAGATCCTCTGGAGAAGGGAGTGGCTAGCCACTCCAGTATTCTTGCCTGGAGAATTCCATGGACAGAGGAGCCTGATGGGCTACAGTCCATGGGGTCGCAAAGAGTTGGACACGACTAAGTGACTAATACTATGCTACTGTGGACCATAGCCTGCCAGGCTCCTCTGTGCTTGGGATTTCCCAGGCAAGAATACTGAAGTGGGTTGCCACTTCCTACTCCAGGGGATCTTCCCAAGCCAGGGATTGAACCTGTGTCTTTTGTGTTTCCTGCACTGGCATGTGGATTCTTTACCACTGTGCCCCCAGGGAAGCCCATGACACAGTTTAGGCTGGTGCAACACATCCTCTGCCTTGCTCATTCAGTCATTTATGCCACAGATGTTTATCAAGTACTCAGGAGACAGTGAAGGCAGAGAGAGGAATCAGACCATCCCTTACTGCCAGAGACTTTCAAAGGACTAGAATTGATGCCTGGGAAACGTACAGGGAGCAAGGGAACAGTCCACCAAAGCATGTGATCAGTCCGGATGGGAGACACCTTCCTCCCAGAAGGTAACTGAATGGCTCCATCCCCACAATCCCCAACATAAGAGCTAAGTGTGAAGTTCAAGCTCTACTTAATGTGGGGCATAGAGGTGCAGAGAACGGAGACAATTGGCTCAAGGTCACAAAGCCATTAAGTGGTGGAGCCAGGACTCAACCTCAATTGTCTCACTCTTGGGCAACCTAGTTTTTCTCACCTCATTTCCACAGGGTTGGCAGATTTAAGAATAAATCACTCTGAGAACTCAGCTGAGACTTAAAAACTCCAGATAAAAGGAAAGAGTTGTAGTTCCTTGTATTAACTAAATTTATGTCCTTGACTAAGGGAACACTCATGACCCTATATGTCTCAGATGGATAGGAGCAGGACAGGCAAGGTGTCTCCTTGGGCACAATGGTTCCCAGTGGCAGCCTCCCGCTGACTTGCTCTATTCCTCTCTGCAGGATAAGGGTCTGAAGCAGCCCCTTCTGCCCGTTTCCTTTCTAATGGGTGGTTTTCATCGTCAATGACCAAAGAACAAAAAGCAAGACAGAAGGCATCTGTGTGTCTAGGTGATCTGTGTCTGCTTGCAGTGGAGTTTGGGACACTTGCAGATACTTTAACAAGCTGTTTGATTAGATCTAATGACACCAATTTGCTCCACTTCCCACTAGCCCTGAGTTTTTTCTGAGAATTTCCACTTTTCTTTCCCACCTCTCATCCCAAGGGCAATAATAGTAATAATGGCATATATTTATACAGCACTTAACATGGGCTAGACATTGTTCTAAACACCTTGAAAATAGTAACTGATATAATTCTCCTTACAACCTGATGAGATGGCTACTGTTATAAACCCCACTTTACACATGAGAAAACAGAGGCAGAGAGAGGGTAAGTAAGTTGCCTGAGATCACACAGCTAGGAAGTAGTAGAGCTGAGATTTTAATCCAGACAGTTTGAGTCCAGAGTCTGTGCTCTTAGTCACAGTTAGGAGAGGCTCTCAGAGAGAAAAGAAGAGAGGATAAAAAATTAGGAGAGAATCCTTCCTTGGCAGACAGATTTTGATGTTATCCTAAAACAAAGTCCTGAAACTGAGTAAAAGACTATATGCTGGGGATAAAAAGCAAACCTGACATCTTATTTGGTTGACCTCCATTTTAAATTAAGACGTTCAAGGCTGCACCTGGCACAGCAGAAGCTTCTAGTTACTTTTTATTGAATAAATGAATGAATAAACATATGGGAAAAGTTTCCTTTCAGTTTACATGTGAAAAACTGCATCATCCACACATTTGTCCTTGATAATGCCAAACCCCAAACTTATTTGGATCATGGGAAGAGCTTCCAGAAGCCTGAACACTTGGGTGTAAGCTCCATATCTGTCACTTATAAGCTGTACACTTTGGATAAGTAATTCAACTTATCTGATCCTTACTTTCCTCTTCCGGAAAATGGACATACTAATGATAATATTATCTGCCTTGCAGAATTCCTGGGTAGATAAAATAATTGATCTGAAGCCACTTTACAGACAGCCAAAGCCATCCAAGAGTCAGACCCCCTACAGGCCAATCATACCGTTTTTTCCTCCACACGGCCAGGAGCCCCAGAAGCAGCTCAGTCCTCATCAAACTGGGATACGGGCCAGGCCTCTTCCCAGGGGTGCATATCCACAGGTTCACACCGTATTTGATGTGAATGGTGTCCTTGAGCCAGGTGCTTCAGAGACCATGCCAAACACCCTCCTTTTGAGGACTGTAGCACAGAGTACTAGTGACGGACCTTTGACACAGTGATTCCCTTGTGGTGGCCTTGTTCTCTAATGGTCCCAGTGGCCCCGTGATTGGACAGGTACCCAGGCCAGGTATGCCATGACCCTGACTTCAGAGAAGAGAACTAAAGCTCAAAGATGGGAAAGGATTTGCCCAAGCTCCAGAAGCCAGTAAGGGTGGGAGCTGATGTGGAAGCCATCAGGCTTCAGCCGCTGTTTCCTCACCCAGGGTCCTCTGGATTTGTGGAAGAGGATGCACCCTCCACGTGGAAAGGCCCATGGGAGGAAGCTATCAATGCAGTGGGTAAAATGTCATTCTTTAAAGCTGCATTGACAGCACTGCAGATGGTGACTGCAGCCATGAAATTAAAAGACCCTTACTCCTTGGAAGGAAAGTTATGACCAACCTAGACAGCATATTAAAAAGCAGAGACATTACTTTGCCAACAAAGGTCCATCTAGTCAAGGCTATGGTTTTTCCAGTGGTCATGTATGGATGTGAGAGTTGGACTATAAAGAAAGCTGAGCACTGAAGAATTGATGCTTTTGAACCATGGTGTTGGAGAAGACTCTTGAGAGTCCCTGGGACTGCAAGGAGATCCAACCAGTCCATCCTAAAGGAGATCAGTCCTGGGTGTTCATTGGAAGGACTGATGTTGAAGCTGAAACTCCAATACTTTGGCCACCTGATGCGAAGAGCTGACTCATTTGAAAAGACCTTGATGCTGGGAAAGATTGAGGGCAGGAGGAGAAGAGGACAACAGAGGATAAGATGGTTGGATGGCATCACCGACTCAATGGACATGGGTTTGGGTGGACTCTGGGAGTTGGTGATGGACAGAGAGGCCTGGCGTGCTGCAGTTCATGGAGTCACAAAGAGTCGGACATGACTGAGCAACTGAACTGAACTGAACTACACATAAAATATTGACAAAACCTTGATTCTTTCTCACCTATTAATATATTCATTGAAGTAATTTGGAAGAGTTTATAGAGGTACATTTTATTTCCCTCTTTGGTGAACATATATTACTAACTTCAATTTGGAAAGAATGGGGGCTTCCCAAGTGACACAGTGGTAAAGAATCCACCTGCAAGTGCAAGAGACGCAGGAGATGTGGGTTCAATCCCTGGGTGTCAGGAAGGTCTCCTGGAGGAGTAAATGGCAGCCCACTCCAGTATTCTTGCCTGGAGTATCCCATGGACAGAGAAGCCTGGTGGGCTACAGTCCACGGGGTCACAAAGAGTCAGACATGACTGAAGCGACTTAGCACACACGCACGCACTCACAAAAATAAGCCATGAGAAAACAGCTATTGATTTTTAAAAATATGAATCAAGCTCAGATAACCATATGAATAATTATAAACCATCTCCAGGATTTGGCTCCATAAAAGAGCATGCATGTGGTCTGTGTGTGGCTATGTGTTAAGGTCTAGAATGTAGAAAGGACCACTGGATTCACACATATGGCTCTTGTGTCCTGAGTCTCTTTCTCTCCAAGAGGGAAGGTCTGATCAGCAAGCAAGACTATTGGAGTCCTGGGGCTGAGGCTTAAGGCAGTCAACTGTGGAGTGTCACTTCATCTGGGGGCTAGAGTGGGAGAGTGGAGTGAGGTCAGCAAATCCTGGTGTAGGAGACATTGAAATTCCCATCTTTGTTTCAATTCAGCTTGGTTTTGACCCATACAAAGTATTTTTCTCCAGAAACATCACCAATGGGGAAGAGCTTCAGTTGTAGAAAAAGCCTCAGAGATCCCTTTGTCTAATCTTTTATTTTACCTTCAAGAAAACTGGAGCCCAGAGAGGGAAAGGGTTTGGTCAAGATCACATCCCTTGGTAGTGACCCAGCTGGAAGTAGAATCTAGATCTGCTTACTCCCAAGCCAAGGCTCTTTGTACTGAATGTATTTGGTACAAGAAAACAAGAAAGCACTCAGTTATGAGTCAAGGGAGGATTCTTCTTCTACAATACAACTGCAAAGCCATCTGAAAAGCATTCAGTATGATTCATATGAGTTATAGCAAACACATCAGTTGCAGCATGACGAGACTGTCAGAGCTATGGTCTGGGAGGGACCTGTACTAGGAAGGACCTGTACTTGAAGGGTTGAAGGTGGGAGGGACAAATGGAGACTGCCCATCTTCCTATCTGCCTTCTTTCTTCCCTTTCTTCAGTTCTTCATTCATGTTCCACAAGCATTTCTTTATGCTTGCTCTGTGCCAGGCTCTGTGAGCATGGCTGAAGGACCAGGACACCACTCATAAGAGATATGCTCTGATCCATGGGGACCGGTCTCCTAAAACTGATCCCCCAGGAAAAAGTCAGCTGAATCTCAGAAAGGTGGCTGAAGCAAGTCCTTTGTGAAAACTCAGACATAAAGACAAATGGAAGGAAGACAAATGTGCTGACTTTCACGTAAAGGTTAATTGTCTTGCAAGGTCTGAGCACTTGGCCTCTTTTCACATCATAACCCATGGAGCAGTGCTCATGATTCTCCACAAGGCTTTTCAACTTTTTCTTTTCCATAGGGCTTCCTGGGTGGCGCTAGTAGTAAAGAACCTGCCTGCCAACGCAGGAGACATAAGAGACACAGATTCGATCCCTGGGTTTGGAAGATCCCCTAGAGGAGGTCATGGCAACCCACTCCAGTATTCTTGTCTGGAGAATCCCATGAACAGAGGAGCTTGGCAGGCTACAGTACATAGGGTTGCAAAGAGTTGGACATGACTGAAGTAGCTTAGCATGCAAAACTGGTTAATTATGTTGTGATAGTTTTAGGTGAAGAGTGAAGGGACTCAGTCATACATATACATGTATCCATCCTCCCCCAAACTCCCCTCCCATCCAGGCTGCCATATAACATTAAGAAGAGTTCCCTGTGCTACACAGAAGCTCCTTCCACAAGGCTTTTGAACACTCTACAAGGGTCTGTGTTGCTTTACTACACTACACTGATTCATCCTCCCCACAGAGAAATGTGTGATTATCGGGGGACTCAAAATCTAGAGTGGAGTGAATTAAATTGTGGCCCTCTAAAAGAGTTTCCCTGGTGGCTCAGTGTAAAGAATCCACCTGCCAATGCAGGACACCCAGGTTTGATCACTGGGTCGAGAAGATCCCCTGGAGAAGGAAATGGCAACCTACTCCAGTATTATTGCCTAGGAAATCCCATGGACAGAGGAGCTTGGTGGGCTACAGTCCATGGGGTCACAAAGAATTGGACATGACTTAGTGACTAAACAACAACAACCAAAAGGTCACATTCACCCAAACTCATGAATGTGACCTTATTCAGGAAAAGAAGGTGTGATTGAGGATCTCAGAATAAGATCATCTTGGATTTAGGATGTCCTTATAAGAGACAGAAGAGAAAAAGGCACACACAGGAGAAGATGTTGTGAAGATGGAAGTGGAGACTGGAGTGATGTAGCCACAAGCCACATACTGCCCCGGGGCCACAGAAGGGGGAAGAGGCCCGAAAAGATTGTACCCTCGAGCTCTCAGAGGGAACATGGCTCTGCTGACACCTTGACTTAAGACTTCTGGCCTCCAGAACCGAGTCAATAAAGCTCCATCATTTTAAACCGCAAGTGGAACTACTTTACGGCAGTCACAGCGAACTGAGGGAAATGACTCACAGGGGCAGCTGCCTGTCTGGCAGCCTCAGAAGCAATACTCTGCTTCCCCAGTGTACATGGCCTGATGGTCTCCTTGAGCCAGGCTCCATCTTTATAAGTGTTTCTGAGATATTCCCCAAGCCTGGCCCATGCATGGATGAAGCTTGTCCTTGTCTTCCTTCCCTGGGGCCTGAAACCCCAGTGAACCCCACTGACCCTGGTTCTAGGAGCCGTCAGAAGGCATGACATCCCCTGATGCTACTGCACCCAGTTTGCAGCTAGAGTTTTACTATGAGGAAGGACAAAGACATAATGAGATTGTTGGGGGAGGAGCTGCCAACAATTCATTTAGTAGGTTTTCTTCTGCTGGTGTATTTGAATCACATGCTGCATTTCCACAGCACCCAGCCGACCTTGCTCATTAGATAAGTTGCTTAAATAAATTTAAAAAAAGCTCCTCTTATGTAGTCTACTTATTAGACTGCTGCTGCTGCTAAGTCACTTCAGTCGTGTCCAACTCTGTGTGACCCCATGGACGGCAGCCCACCAGGCTCCCCCGTCCCTGGGATTCTCCAGGCAAGAACACTGGAGTGGGTTGCCATTTCCTTCTCCAATGCATCAAAGTGAAAAGTGAAAGTGAAGTCGCTCAGTCGTGTCCGACCCTCAGTGACCCCATGGACTGCAGCCCACCAGGCTCCTCCATCCATGGGATTTTCCTGGCAGGAGTACCAATGGCACTAAGAAAATCATTCAAGCTGATAAAGCAATTGTGTGCCTTCTGAAAAGGATGTATCTCCATCACTGCAAATATTATCAGGCACCTTTTTTTCCTTTCTAATCTATTTTTAAAATTAGTTTATTTATTTTAATTGGAGGCTGACATTTTAAAGATCTCTCTAGATGTCTTAGGAGACCCATCAGCTCTTTCGTGTATGGGATGCACCAATGGTCCTAACCTCATTATGCCACTGTTCTCATTGCAAGGGATGTGAAAATCCTCTATTTAACTCTAGCTCCAAGGCCTTGCTTTGGTACAACATGGGTTAATGAAAATTGAGCTGTATTGGAGTTGAATGTAGGATTTTATTGCTAGAACCATACTTTCAGGAGGCCCAATCTCTTTAGAAAATAATCAGATACCATAAATTCAAAAATTTTGACATAGAGATGGGATTTCACCTGAGCTTTAAGCTAGTTTGTGCCAAAAAGCTAGGTGGGGACACATCTGTATATATGCACATACTACTCAAATAGTCCCATTTGTCTATCTCTCAGGTTGAATTTAATGTGTATGTCATAATTCAATTAAGCTTTGATCTAGGTATTTAATGGCTTGGAAGTCCAAATTTTAATTTCAGCTGGGACTTGGCTATAACAAAGGAAAAAGGAAAGATTGATGGATGGATAGTAAGAGTACCATATGCGGCAAGAGTCATAATCCAATACTCTGCTCACTTAGCAGTTTCTGAGGAGGGATTAATTTGTGCCTTTGAATTATGGGTCAGGGAAAGCCCATGGTTTTAACTAAAGAGGCCTGTGCCTGTAGCCCCCTTTTTACATGATCATGTGGCTCACAGAAAGGGAGGGAAGACTTTGGATTAAGGTGAGGTGACTGACGCACTCGCCTGAGGTGCAAAATTTAAAAGTGCGCCCAAAGCCTCCAGAATCCAGATAAATAATATTTTAATGCAGTGTGCTGAAAATGAAAATGAATGCAAAAAATGCATGATGAGCAAAACACCAAAGTTTTAGATAATGACAGGATCTAATCCTGCACTTGCAGAATCATGCCTCACTTGGTTCACACTAACCCTGGCCTTGTGTCCAATAAAATCTCATTTACAAAAATAGGCAGCCAGTTCACAGGTATAGTTTGGCTTGCTGCTTTGAACTTTTAAAAATATTGCATTACAAATAAAAACTACAATGAGGTATCACTTCACATTGGTCAGAATGGCCATCATCAAAAAATCTATAAACAGTGAATGCTGGAGAGGGTCTGGACAAGAGGAACCCTCTGACACTATTGACGGGAATGTAAATTGGTGCAACCACTATGGAGAACAGTATGGAAGTTCCTCAAAAGACTAAAAATAGAACTACTATATGGCCCAACAATCCCACTCCTGGGCATATATCTGCTGCTGTTGCTGCTGCTAAGTCCCTTCAGTTGTGTCTGACTCTTTGCAAGCCCATAGAAGGCAGCCCACCAGGCTCTGCCATCCCTGGGATTCTCCAGGCAAGAACACCAGAGTGGGTTGCCATTTCCTTCTCCAATGCATGAAAGTGAAAAGTGAAAGTGAAGTTGCTCAGTCGTGTCCGACTCTTTGCGACCCCATGGACTGAAGCCAACCAGGCTCCTCCATCCATGGGATTTTCCAGGCAAGAGTACTGGAGTGGGTTGCCATTGCCTTCTCTGGGGCATATATCTGGGTAATACTGTAATTCAAAAAAAATACATGTTCCATGTCCAGTTCTAACTGTTGCTTCCTGACCTGCATTCAGGTTTCTCAGGAGGCAGGTCAGGTGGTCTGGTATTCCCTTCTCTTTCAGAATTTTCCACAGTTTATTATGATCCACACAGTCAAAGGCTTTGGCATAGTCAGTAAAGCAGAAATAGATGTTTTTCTGGAACTCTCTTGCTTTTTCAATGATCCAGAGGATGTTGGAAATTTGATCTCTGGTTCTTCTGCCTTTTCTAAAACCAGCTTGAACATCTGGAAGTTCATGGTTCATGTATTGCTGAAGGCTGGCTTGGAGAATTTTGAGCATTACTTTACTAGCATGTGAGACGAGTGCAATTGTGCGGTAGTTTGAGCATTTTTTGGCATTGCCTTTGTTTGGGATTGGGATGAAAACTAACCTTTTCCAGTCCTGTGGCCACTGCTGAGTTTTCCAAATTTGCTGGCATATTGAGTGCAGCACTTTCTCAGCATCATCTTTTAAGATTTGAAATGGCTCAACTGGAATTCCATCATATTCACTAGCTTTGTTCATAGTGATGCTTTCTAAGGCCCACTTGACTTCACATTCCAGGATGTCTGGCTCTAGGTGAGTGATCACACCATCGTGATTTTCTGGGTCATGAAGATCTTTTTTGTACAGTTCTTCTGTGTATTCTTGCCACCTCTTATTAATATCTTCTGCTTCTGTTAGGTCCATACCATTTCTGTCCTTTATTGAGCCCATCTTTGTATGAAATGTTCCCTTGGTATCTCTAATTTTCTTGAAGAGATCTCTAGTCTTTCCCATTCTATTGTTTTCCTCTATTTCTTTGCATTGATCACTGAGGATGGCTTTCTTATCTCTCCTTGCTGTTACTCAGCCATTAAGAAGAATGAAGCATCGCCATGTGCAGTAACATGGATGGACCTAGAGCTTATCATACTAAGTGAAGTCAGTCAGAGAAAGACAAACATCATATGATATCACTTACCTGTGAAATATTTTTTAAATGATACAAATGAACTTACATACAAAGCAGAAATAAACCCACAGACATAGAAAACAAACCTATGGTTACCAAAGTGGAGAGGGATAGAAGAGGGATAAATTAGGAAGTTGGGATCAGCATATACACGCTACTATATATAAAATAGATAATTAACAGGGTCATACTTTATAGCACAGGGAACTATACTCAACATTTTTTAATAATCCATAAAGGGAAATTATCTGAAAAGAGTTTGTATGTGTGTGTGTATAACTGAATCACTATGCTATACACCTGAAACTAACACAACATAGTAAATCAACTATACTTCAATATAAAAATTAAATTTAAAAAATTTATGTTGGTCATGTCTGAAATGCTGTGTTATGTTATGTTTAATCCACAAGTGAAAGTTGCTCAGTCGTGTCCGACTCTTTGTGATCCCATGGACTATACAGTTCATGGAATTCTCCAGGCCAGAATACTGGAGTGGGTAGCCTTTGCCTTGTCCAGGGGCTCCTCCCAACCTAAGGATCGAACCCAGGTCTCCCACATTGCAGGTGAATTTATTACCAGATGAGTCACAAGGGAATCCGCAAGATTCAGGAATTAAAAAAGAACTGAATGGGCCTGTTCACATGGCTACTGCCAATGCCTAATAGTCTCACTTTGTACTTTTCTTTTTGACAAAGAGCAGCAGGAGCAGTGAAGACAACATACAATGTATGTATCGTTCCTGCTGCCTTTTATACCATTTCTCTAATTTCATGGCTATCTGTTCAACAAAGCAATCCTAAATGGAGATATTGTCAGGGAAAAAAAAAAAAAAAAGCTTTTCAATGTCAAATTTCAAGTAAGCGAAGGCAGCAGATTATGGCTTGATTAATTCAACCAGGCCCATCAAAGCAGACAGAAGCTCCTGTTCCAGAACTGATGGTCCAGCTAGTATTGTAACTGGAGCTCAAACCATACCAACCTCTAGGCGCTCCTGGTCCCTGAATACATGTGTTGCAGAGCACAGTACAGAACTGGCCCTCCTGGACATCATCCCATCTTACCAAGCCCCTCATGACCAACTTTGAGGTTGTCAAAGGCAGGTCATCATAGGGAACTAGTAGAGCACCAGCCCTCCACAATCTAGGTTTTCGGCAGACACCATCCTGTTACATAGCTTCCAGATCTGACTAATGTGGCTCCCTCTGTTTGAAATGCTTTCCTTTTGGCTTCTGTTGTCTGGCTTCTGTTAGCCAGGTCCTAGTTAGCTCAGGCTTCAGGTAAAGATGGTGGAATAGTCAGGAACATCAATCTCACTCTCGCCTTTGGTTGCAGGGAGAAGTCAATTCTGACTTGTGTTGGAACTGTTTCTTTGACTTGCTTTCCATTACTTTTGTTATTATAATCATACATAATGGCCTGCCTCAGAGAATCCTACCCCTCTGCCTGAATGTTAAACTAAAGCACCTTTTTTCAGGGCCTTGTTTACCTGTGGATGCCAGGAAGGAAGAAATTAATCCAACTCCTGACTGAGGCTTGACATTCTAGGAGATATTTACAAGATTAATGGCCTTTTTACTTTGCTTCCTAACCTCTCCCCCACCTCTGTTCTATAAAAGAACCTGCCATCCAGACCCCCATAAAATGCTTATTTTGAGACATTACTGTGCCATCTTCTCTGTCAGCCAATATTCCTTGCCTCAACACCTCATCTCCCGGATTTATTGGCCTGTTGTGTGGCAAGCAGAGAGAGCTTGGAGTCGATAACACTTTCAACAATAAACTCAAAATGGCAGGAATAACAGAAAGGGAGACCAGCATAGCAACTGAGAGATGTACCAGGGGTAGCTGACTAAGCAGAGCGGAGGAGGCTGAATCCAGGCCGCCATGGGGAGACTGAGACCCAGTTTATTATGTCACAGAATCCTCAGTCAGCTCAAAAACAGGCTTTCCTCAGTACCTCTGTAAGTGAGGCATGGAGAAACTGTGCTCTGGAGAGGATTAAAGAGAGGATTTCTGGGCCAAGAGATACCAGGGACAATTGAGGAAAGTAGTCACTACTCAAAACAGGGGCTTCTGTGAGTGTACACAACATCAATGCTGAGAGCAGGGGCTTCAGCTCCACAACACTGGCCCCTAAACCCTCACCTTCCCAGGAAGGGGCCTGCTGCTGCTGCTGCTAAGTTGCTTCAGTCGTGTCCAACTCTGTGCGACCCCATGGACTGCAGCCTACCAGGCTTCTCCGTCCATGGGATTCTCCAGGCAAGAACGCTGGAGTAGGTTGCCATTTCCTTCTCCAATGCATGAAAGTGGAAAGTGAAAGTGAAGTCGCTCAGTCGTGTCTGACTCTTCGCGACCCCATGAACTGCAGCCTACCAGGCTCCTCCACCAATGGGATTTTCCAGGCAACAGTACTGGAGTGGGGTGCCATTGCCTTCTCCCAGGCAGGGGCCTAGAAAAGGCAAATGGTCTGGATGCACAAAACAGAAAAGAGGTGGGGAAGTCTGTAGACTGAGCTGAGAGGTGTGGCCTTTATTTTCTGTGAAGTGAATTGCCACTGAATGTTTTGAACAGGGAGTGATATAAGAGTAAGAAGAAAGAGATGTGGACACTCAATGTGTATTTTAGGTTCATTAAGTATGTTCACATCACTGTGCAACCAACCTCCAGATCTCTTTTCATCTTCCTAAACTGAAATCTGTACCCATTAAACACCAACTCCCTCAGCTCCTGGCACCTACACCATTCTACTTTCTGTCTTCTATGAATCTGACGATGCTGGAGACCTCTATGGGGTCGCACAGAGTCAGACACGACTGAAGCGACTTAGCAGCAGCAGCAGCAGCAGCAGCAGCAGGGACCTCATGTTAGTGGAATCGTATAGTATTTGTCTTTTTGTGCCTGACATTTCATTTAGCATAACACTTTAAAGAATCACCCATGTTGTAGCATAGTCATCATTCCCTTCCTTTTCAAGGTCAAATAATATTCCACCACATGGCTAAACCACTTTCTGTTTACCCATTCATCTGTCATTAGGCACCTGAGTTGCTTCCACCTTCTGGCTATTGTACATCATGCTGCTATGAACACAGGTCTGAAAATTTCAGTGTGAAGATATCAAGGCATTCTTTACACACTGGGATTCCAAGGACACCTTGATCACAGCAACAACAACAAAAGATGAGTCCTTTGGAATCTCCATGTGGCTCTAGCATTCCCAAGAATGCAGGGTGCTGCTGGAAGGTGGACTTCTATCTTCTCCCCCTACACAGAGTGCTTTGGTGCTCTTTCATGTTCCTAAGTCTTAATTTCCTCCTCTGTAAACTGAGACTGATGAGTCCCACTCTGTCACCCACCCCAGGCTGTGGAGAGATCACATGACCTAGTATGTACAAAACCTTATAAAATCGAAGTGTGGGGATCATGGAGACACTGCTGCTGCTGCTGCCCAGGGAAGGTACCAAGACAGCCCAAGTAGCAGGTTGTGGAGCTGGGAGCAGCTCTGGGCAGGGGACACCAGCCTAAGAAGGATCTGTGGGAATCTTTCTGAAAGCAGGTCCCTGGGGCACAGGGACCTTTGAGGTTAGGGATACAAATGGAGGAAGACGTGTAGATTGGAATTGATTATCTTAATTGCTCCATACCTAGTTTGTTCCTTTATTTCTTAAACAAAAAAAGCCAATAAATATGCATTTATGATCATTGAGACCAAAATCCAACACTATCCAGACAAAGGACAGTTGGAATTCTGGGTGTCACATAGTGGGGTTTGCATGACACAGTGGCATTCCTCTCTGAGGGCCGAGACTCAGGAAATAAGAGCTTTGCAGTTGAGCTGCCTGTGTCCGTTGTCTGTCACAGGATGCTGTCATCCTGGACATGTCCTTTCCTCTCAGCTAAGAAGGTGGGGTCAAGTCTATGTCTCCAGTGGGAGTAAGACTGCACACTTGACCATGTCTTGAAGTCTTTTTTCTTTCCTTCAATTCAAAAGAAATTAGCTGCTCCTTTACTTCCTGAAGACCATTGAATGTTTTGGAGCCTGAAGTAGGTAAGTGAAGCCCAGTTCTCTCATTTCCATCCCTGGCAGGAAAAGGAAGTTTGTTGGCAGCGGCTGTTTATTTCTTGGGAGCAGCTGCCCTGATGACACCCTAGCTGCCCAGCCCCACCCTGGCTCTGCACTCTCAGGGCTACTCAAAGGCCTCCAGAGCCCAGGGCCCTGCTCAGTGTCCCCAGGCACTAGACACCCAGCCCAGGTTCATGTGTCCACATCCAGCCTCTGACTTCCTTCATGAGCCTGGGCAAGTGCCTCCCAGGCTGGACTTCAATTTCCCCACCTCCCTGGAGCCAGGAGCTCTAAAGGCCCTGCCCCAGTAGTCTTTAAGCCCAAAGGGACTTCAACACGTTTTCTCCTGTCCTTATAACAACCCTAAGGGGTGGGCATGACTGTCCCATTTGACGAGGAGGAAAGGGATGCTTGGAGGTGTTAGGTCACAATGTCAACCAAAGGCTCAGCGGCTGGACTAGAATTGAACTGCAGGGCTCTGGCCCTCCTCTCCTAGCTGGGATCCCTCTCACCCTACTCTTGGGAAAAAGGGTGAGAAGACAGAGCTGTTGAGGCAAGGCTATTGGGCAAATGGTTTTCAAGCAAAAATAAGAAAATAGTTTGCTTTGTTCTTTCCAAAGTCTTTTGTCCAGTACGTTCAGATTCTCCATAGTCTCAGACCACGGATGCCCACTGGATGGACCCTGGCCCTGTGGTCCTGCCCTTCTCTTTGCACTTACCTTGAATGTGACATCCTACAGCTCTGAGCAAGGCTTTTCTTTCTTTTTTTTTATTTTTTTAATTTTATTTTATTTTTAAACTTTACATAATTGTATTAGTTTCGGTTCTCAACAAATAGGTAAAATGTTCCAAGCTTGCAATCTATGCTTCCACCTACCCCAAATAAACACAGAGGAGACACTTAGAAGCCCTGTACCAGGCCTCTCTGCTCAGATTCTCTTCTCAGGTCCCCAGAGGTTCTATGTCTTGAGCCCGCAGTTAGCCCAAAGGGTGCAGCTCAGAACAGCCCTGTTTCTTCTTCAAGAGATGCCTCCGGGGCTCCTTCAGTCCCTGGGGAATTGTGCTTTCTGTCTGAGGGAACCCACACTGCAACCTTAGTTCCAGTCTAGGCCCAGGAGAACTCAAGTTTGGATCTGGGTCAGTTCTCCCTTTGTGTGTGTGCGTGTGTGTGTGGTTATGGTGGGGTAGGCTTGGAGTGAGGAGACTTGAATACATCCCCTCGCTAGGCTATGCTTTGGTGAGTGGTTAATTATGTGAGTGTATGTGTGGCTCCTCTCAGGGTCAATTCATTTTGAGATAAGTGTGTGTGCAGGGGAAGGGCCGACACATTCAGATTTCTGAGGGAAAGCCATGTTACCGTTCTCAGTTTGTCCACCTGTAAAATGGGGGCAGACAGTTTGCTCACCACCTCTTGGCGAGTTAAGGGGACCTAATAGCTACTGATTTAGGGAGTGGAGTGTGAAACCTCTTTGCAACTTCCAGACCTTATCCCAGTGTGCAGCCTCCCCCCAGTGCCTGGCACAGGGGCTCACCCTTCCCATCTCTGAAAGACAAGTGATTCCCACCCGCTAGACCCACCATTATCCCCAGTGCCTTGCACAGGGCTCAGTGCCTTTTCACTGCTGTGACCCCATGCTTCAACAGACTGCCTTTGGGTACCCTCTCTTTTGCTATAGATTCTTCATCTTTCTTGATTTCTCCCCAAGCTCTAAAGCTAGATGATTTGACATTTACTCACTCACTTTCACATTCAACACACACTGTGACACCTTCCTCCATCCTCCAGAGTCCTCACGCATCTGTTTGAGAGTCTTCCTGGTGTCTACTTCTCAACGGTAACAACTCTTAGCCCATCTCTCCCTTCCCTCTCCCTGCTCCTACCCCCTTTATTTCTTTTCCTTTTCTTTAGGGCTTCTCTGCCTCTCCTATGCAATGATTTATTTTCATCTTTGCGTTATATTCTTTCCCATCCCATTTCTATAATAATTACAATGATTACTTTTATTCTAATTCTTTTCTTCTTATGAAAAAAGAGACAAAATATTGTTCTTGTGTATTTGATAGTTTGATGTTTTTCATATCATTTTCTTGAACTCTTATTTCTCAAGAGTTGCACACAAGAGTCCATATTTACATAAAGTCTTCAAGGTATATTTCGAATTGCCTTGTACTTTTCCATGGTAACTAAAAACCACAGGCTGGAAACTGGGGATTTATGAACAGTACTGGCACAGGCTACAACAACAAATTGAGCTTCTAAGATCAGTTTGAAAAATGACCTGTTTTGGCAGATATCTGTAAACCATATAGGTTGCATTTTCATATTTTATTTTCTAAATTTTAATAAAGTTTATTTTATCCATAGTTACAGTAACAAATGCTCATTATAGAACATTTGAAAAATACAGAAACATAGGACCAAAAGCATCTCTAGTTAAAAGAATCCATAATTAATCCACAAGGTTGTGAACCCTGTGGAGGTAGAAATGATGTCTTATTCATCTGGAATACTGCACGGTACAAACAAGAAACACCATAAATGTCTATTGAATGGTAAATCTTGGTTTTATACATTTGAATTAATATGTTTGTAAATTATGAGAACTGTTCCTGGTATCTTGTGTGTGTTTATGTTAAGTTTATATGGAATGCCAGGAGGGACAAACCAAATCTCTCTGGCAGGGATGAGGGGCTATCCTACCTTCTGTTGAGCTGGGCTGGGAGACCATCAGGGCAGTTTTCATCAGCAGTCATCTCCAGCCCCTTCATCGTTCTCCCATAGCATCCTGTACACCTCTCTACACAACTCTTAATAGTTTCACATTTACTTCTTTACTTTATTTTCAAATGGTGAGGCCCAAGAAGGTAGGGATTTTTGTCTGACTTGGTCACTGTGATATCCCCAACACTGATCTTAGTGGCATGTGGTGAGCACTTGATAAAGATTTGTTGGCTAATGGAAAGAGTAAATGAAAGTAAGAAGCCATGTTAACATAAGCAAAAGTGGAACATGGAAGTCGAATTACAGGGAACATGGAAGAGTTTTAATCAGGAAAGAATCATCATAGTGCATTTTGGAATGTTCACTTTGACTCCTGTATTAAAGTGCAATGTGCTGAAATGAAGGGGATGGAGGAGATGAGAATGACTTCAGAGTTTCTGGTTTGAGCACCTGAGTGACTGGTAAAATTATTCACTGATATTGGAAACACAAGAAGAAAGGCAGATTGAGAGGACTGGTGTGGAGTTCAGTTTCGGATATGTTGAATGATTCCAATAGGTGATTGAATCTATGGGTCTGGATCTCAGGATAGAGGTTTAAGATGAGGTTTATATAGACTTACTAGATAGAGTCATAGACACCATGGGAGATGATCAGCTCTCCCATGATCAGAGAAAAGAGTGTAGCCCACCAGGCTCCTCTGTCCATGGGCTTCTCCAGGCAAGAATACTGGAACGGGTTGCCGTTTCCTTCTCCAGGGGATCTTCTCAGCCTAGGGATCGAACCTGGATCTCCAGCGTCTCCTGCATTGGCAGGTTGATTCTTTACCACTAGTGCCACCTGCGAACTCTAACAGAACCCTAGAAGACAAAAATTCAGCATGAAATGTAAGGACTTATATAGGAGACTGACCAAAAATTGGAAGAAAAAACCAAGAACATGGTTTTATGAGGCAAAGGAGGAAAGAGTTGTTTCAAGAACAAGGAAGTGGTCAAGAATATTTGAAAGCACAAATACTAAGGCCTGAAATGTGTCCATTTGAGTTTTTGAGTTAGGAGCTGTAAGTGAGAGTAATGTTAGCAGAATAATAAATGTAAGAGCCTGATGACAAGGTTAGAAAGCAAATGATGGCAGCACACAATTAGGAAATATAATTTAAAAATATACCACTTACAATTGAAAAACATGAGAGATATTTATAGATAAGAGTCTACAACATTATTTAAAAACCCATAAAAGATTACCTAAATAATAGGAATCTATACTATGCTCATGAAGGCCAAACCTCAATATAATAAAGATATCAATTCTCCAGATTACTCTATATATTCAATGGGCTTTCATTCAAAATAGCAATTGTGTTTTATGACACTTAGGGAGCTTATTTTTAAAATTCATATGGAAAAGCAAAGGGCTGAAAATAAACATCAAAATATTGGGAAAAAAAAGATGGGAGGTTTTCCCTACTAGATATCAAGTCTTATTATTAAGCTGTAAGGCAATGTAATATCTCACAGGGATAGACAAATAGATCAATGAAACAGTAGAATGAGTTCAGACCAGATCAAACTGTGTATGGAAACTTGACATACAGCAGAGATAGCACTACAGATCAGTGAGGAAAGGAAGAACCACTCAGTAAATGATATGGACAAAATTGGTTAGCCACATAAAAACAAATATAAATATAAATGTATATATCTCTATCTCAAACCAAGTACAAAAATAAATATCAAGTGAGTTACAGTTCTAAATATAAAATGTTTTTAATTTTAAATCTTCATGAGAAAAAATAGGGAATATTACTATGGCCTCAAATGAAGGAAGGGATTCTTAATCAAGTCACAAAAACACAAACCATAAAAAACCGATAATTTTTATCACAATAAAATGTAAAATATCTATTCAATATAAGACAACAAAAACATAATGAAAAGCTACAGATCAGCAGAAGGTATGTACAATGCATATAACTTGTAAATATTAATATCCAGAATTAATAAAGAACTCATAATATCAATAAGACAAAGAACTCAAAAATGGGCAACAAATATTAACAGATAATTACCAATAGTAGAAACTTAATGAAGCCACTGGTGGCTCAGACAGTAGAGAATTTGTCTGCAATGCAGGAGACCTGGGTTCGATCCTTGGGTTGGGAAGAGCCCCTGGAGAAGGAAATGGCTACCCACTTTAGTATTCTTGTCTGGAGAACTCTATGGACAGAGGAGCCTGGCAGGCTACAGTCCATGAGGTTGCAAAGAATCAGACTGACTGCATAATACTCACTTTCAGAAACTTAATGGCTACTGAATTTATGAAAATACATTCAACCCACTAGTAATCAGAGAAATGCAAAGTAAAACAACAATAAAATGCCATTTCACAGTTCTATAACTGACACATATTTCAATACCAAAGTCAAGGAAGCAGAAGAACAGGAGTTTTCATAAACCTCTGGTAAGAATATAAAATGGCACAACCTAGGAGAGCAGTATGGTAATATCTGGTAAAGCTGAAAAGTAACATATAGCAATTCCATATCTAAAAAAGAAATACTTTAGAAAAACCTCTTAGCTGTAGTGCACAAGGAGACTTGTGCATGCATTTTCATTGCAAATTTCTGCACGAGCAAAAATTTGGAAATAAGAAACAGGAGAATTAGATGAATAAATTGAGGCACATTTAGAAAACATAATACTTTAAGACAATAAAATGAATAAACCATAAAGTGGTAACATGATTTTTTTTTCTGTTGATAGAACAGAACAGTATCCCAAATTTGGTGATCATGAATCTATGCATGTTATATAAAATTTCATAGAGCTATACACTCTTCTTCCCAACAAATGATGAATTGTAAATAATCTCTGCATTGAAGTTAATAGTATTCCACCAATATCAGCTTACTTATTTTAACAGTGTGCTATGGTTATGAACATATTATCTTTGGGAGAAGTCAGGTGAATGGTACAGGGAACTCTGTATTATCTCTGTAAATGTTTGCAAATTTTAATCTATATAAAAACAAAAAAGATATTAAAATAAACACATGGTATTGACATATAAATTATCGGAAAGATTAACTAAAATTCAGAAATATTCAGTACAAAAAATGATGAACTATATATAGGTTACATATATCAGCAAGAAAAATCAGAACATAACATTGAGTAAAGAAAGTGCATTCCAAAGGCTAGAGTGTGTTGCCATTTCCATAAGGTTTTAAAACATACAACATAGTATGTAGCTTATAGGTATGTCATCTTGTAGTAAAATTAGGAACACATACATGGGAATTATAAAATCCAAATAGATCCTAATTATTCCCACCACACACACAAAAAAAGAAATGATAACCAAATTGCAATGTTTCAAACCAGCATGCTGTACACCTTAAATTTATACACTGTTATATGTCTAATGGACTTCCTTGGTGGCTCAGACAGTAAAGCGTCTGTCTACAATGCAGGAGACCCAGGTTCAATCCCTGGGTTGGGAAGATCCCTTGGAGAAGGAAATGGCAATCCACTCCAGTACTATTGCCTGGGAAATCCCATGGACAGAGGACCCTGGTAGGCTACAGTCCATGGGGTAGCAAAGAGTCAGACACGACTGATCGACTTCACATTATATGTCTAATATATTTCAATTAAAAAATAAGATAGTAGTTAGCTCTTGGAAGAGAGATGAATTGGAATAAGAGGGAATTCCCAGTGCTTCAACTGGGTCTCCAATATTTTGTATCTCAAAAAAGGATATGAAGCAAACATGTTAAAATCTTAGGATCTGAAAAAGCCAGATGGAGCGCACATGGTTATTTTCCATGTATGTCTCCATATTTTTCTATATACTTGATATATCTCGTATTTATAAAATGAGTTAAGAAAGTTGAGTAGTGAGAGACAATTTAGGGAAATAACTGGGAATGAAAACTAGAAGAGTTTAGACAATTTTGTAGCACGTGGGGAGTGATCAGAAGAGCGCTAGGATCAAAACTCTGCTTTTGAAGGAGTTCCATAAGAAGAGTAGTTAGGACGCTACTGCAATGGTCTAGATATGATATGGCAAAGCTCTGAGCATGAGTAGAGGCACTGAAATTGGAGAAGAGAGGATAATGAATTCGGGAGACCCTACAGATAGAAGAAATGGGATTTGACTTTCAAATCAGACCCAAGAGAGCCTGCCAAAAGTTTTTATATCTTGAAAACCGTAGCAGAGAGTTAGAAAGCAAACATCATCATAAATTATAGAACCAAGCCCTGGGTCTCTGGTAGTTGCAGTAATAAAAAGAAATATTTATTGAACAGCCTAATTTTAGCCTGAAAATTTATTATACAGAAGTAGGAAGAAGAAAAGCACATGCTTCCTTTGCTGCACAGGTAAGAGAGTCTGCGAACAGCCTGTGTAGGAACACGGGGAGCTGTCTCTCTCCCCTGGGTGGGGTTCCAGGCTGAGCGCACCCAGATATCACTTGCACATGGGAAGGAGCACCTATAAGAAAATTGTTGGCCCAAAGAGCTGGTTCTTCTGGCTACTTACCTACCCGGGGCAGAACACTGGTTGTATTTTGTCTTTTCAGATACCAAAACCACTTTGGCTTTCAGTATTTTATAATGACTAGGTTTCTGTACTAATCCAAATGAGTCTTGGTCTAGAAAAAAGTGCAGCTGCTTCCTAGGGCCAGAGTTGCCAGACATGATTTGTAAGGACTCTTCCACGGTTTGGGGATGGACTAGGGTTTTGTGAATATACTGAACATTGGAGATGCAGAGATAAATTAAATCCATTGATTAGCTCCTTCGGATTAGGGGTGGGGTGGGCTTTAAGCAAAAAAGTAAACTGACATGATGTCATAGAGATTTTTAGAAATATTTGGGAGGAAAAGTTATACAAATGGAGAAAGCAATTATTGATACAGAGAAGGTATTTGAGCAAGACCTTGAGGGATGCACAGGAGGTGGCAGGGTGGAAAGGAGTGTAATCAGGGGCACCAGTGTGAGCAAAGACACAGAGGCCTGAAAGTGCCTGGGGACAATGCCATTCAGGGAAGCGGAAGTGGCCAGGATGACCAAAGCATGGAGTCTGTTGGGGCAAGTGATAGGAAGTAAAGCTAGAACATTTGGGTGAGAGGAATTAGGAAGAGCTTTGACTAGAAGGCTAAGAACTTTGAAAATTATTCTGGAGGAAAATGGGGGAGCCATCCAAAATTTAAAATATGCAAATTAGGAAAATAGCACGGTGTTTGGTAATTGGTAGTAGTGTGGTAGGTGGTTTATATGCAGGAGAATTTGGTGATGGGAGCCCAGTGAGGAACACTGCAGCAATTCAAGAGACAGATGACGCAGCTGGGACTAATGCTAGGCATGGCAGAGAGCAGAAGCAAGGCCAAGACATATTTAGGTGCAGCACTGGCAGAACGTGGTGAAGAGTTAGATGTAGGGAATGAGAGAGAGTTGGCCTTAGTGTTCTGGTTTAACAGATCTGTCTAATCCTGTTTGGATGTTAAGTGCCCAGGTCAGTGCCAAACACTGAGTTGGTCCTTACTAAATACCTGTTGAATAGATGAATGAATGAATAATGGTGACTTTGGAAGAACAGTCTGAGGGTGGAAGCAAGTCAGGTCAGATTGCATGAATGAAGACATGAGGGACAGGTGAGGAACTGAAGCTCACTCCTGCTGCCATAGCCCTGTCTTTGCATTGCCTGGTGGTTTCTATAAGAAACTTCACAGAGGACTCCTTCCCTTTCAGTACAGGCAGAACTGCAGTTCAGCTTTGCTTCCTCCTTTTCTTTTCTACAATATTCTTGGCCTTACTGTCGAATTGGGCTGCTGACACACTCACACATTTCTGAATATCAGTATTTGAAATCATTTTCTCTAACAATCTCACTCTTTTATCTTTATCATTTTAATTCCTTTCAATGTGTTCTTTGCACAGAGGACTTACCCTCTCTTTCTGTGGTATGAACTTCATCTACCAGCCCCCAAGTCTCTAAGAGAGGAAAGGTTGAGGCATATTTCTGGTGCCTTTCTTTGGGGGGAAGAATTATTTCTTCTATCAGGAAACTTAGGATTATTACCCAGTGACTGGGTCTGCAAGACATTTCCCAGAATATTTCTGCTTTGGTCTAAAACTAATTCTATGGAATTACCTTCATGCTTCTCAGTTCCCAACTTCCTTGTTTGCCCATGATTCCTTTTTCCATTTCACTGCATGATCTTTCACAGTTTTGCATTTCTGTGTCCTCATCCATCTTCTCCACTCTGCCAAATTCCATTCCACATCTTTACTAAGCATTGATGTCTGTTCTTGACTGGTCAAACTCCACTCAGCCATAGAACTGAAGACTTTCCACACTTTGGTTTGACCCCACTCAGTCCGTGGACCCTAGAGCCAAGCCTGACATGGGGATAGATGCTCTAATCATCTACTTCCTCCACCTCCCCCTGTCCCTGCAGCCAGTAAGCTCTGGAACTATAGGACTCCCTGTGAATACCAAAATCCAGGGATACTCAAGTCCATTATATGAATATAAAATGGTGGAGTACAGTCAGCCCTCTGTGTCCATGGATGTGAAACCCAAGAATATGGAGGGCTGACTATATATTTATTGGGAAAAAATTCATGTGTAAGTGGAACTATGCAGTTCAAACCCCTGTTGTTCAAGGGTCAACTGATGTCTTGTTGCCCCTTTCATTGCGCCCCTCAGGCCCCATATGCCTGGCTTAAGAACTCCATTGACTTGACTCTCAGCAGCACAACTACTGTTTGAGGTCCTACTTCCATAGTAAAAATCCCCATGCTATGCAACGGCGGTCCCATATCAGTACTTTTACCTTGTTTTTGAAAGAGTCCTTCTGAAGTGTTTGAAATCATAAGCCAGGGAGGTCTATACTCACAAGGATGTGAATATTATGAAATATAGGAAACAAAGCAACTCTTCCTCTAAGTATGAATTTCAGCTTTTGAAAAGATAGGGAAAATAGAACAGTGTTACTAATGAGGTCATTTTTGATACTTAATCAACCTGGGATTTCTTTGGAAGGAATGATGCTAAAGCTGAAACTCCAGTACTTTGGCCACCTCATGTGAAGAGTTGACTCATTGGAAAAGACCCTGATGCTGGGAGGGATTGGGGGCAGGAGGAGAAGGGGATGACAGAGGATGAGATGGCTGGGTGGAATCACTGACTCAGTGGACGTGAGTCTGAGTGAACTCTGGGAGTTAGTGATGGACAGGGAGGCCTGGAGTGCTGCGATTCATGGGGTCGCAAAGAGTCGGACACGACTGAGTGACTGAACTGAACTGAACTGAATCAACTTTCATGAAGAATGAAAATAATAGAATGTCAAATCTTAGTTCACTACACCCATTTGCTTAATCAAATGTACCTAGATTAGCCTATGTGTCTTCAGGGCCACAGCTTGCCATGACCATCACTCCCAATTTTCCAGAAAATGTCTGCACTTGACAGGAGAGTGATGTTGCCCAGGGTTTGGTATGGGTGTGGGTATTTGAGCTGCACTGATTGAACTCCTGCCAAAGTTTGTATATTTATTCCAAGAAAAGGCTATTCCAGACCCAGAGCTGGTTTCGATCATTAACAGATCTGAGTTGCTCATGGCAAGCAGGCTGTGTGTATGTATGGGTGTGGTGGAGTGGGGGTGGGAGTAGGGGTGGGGTGGGGAAGAGGAGGTCCTGATGGTAATAGTATTTTGATATTTTTTGTATTATTTTAACTGAATAATAGCTGTAATCGGAATCATTTTGGTTTTAGTACTTCCCTTTTTTTGCTTTAAACAGAAGCATAGATCCATCTTTCTTTTTACTTTTTACCTTTCTCTTCCACTGAGGTATTGTCGTGATTATAAATAAATGATACAAAGTACAATAAAAAACGGACTTGGACTTAGAGCCAGGACACCTAAATTTTCATTTTACCCCTGTACTAACTTTCTGTGAGAATTTGGGCAAGTCACTTCACCTTGCTATACCTCGGTTTCCATGTATGTAAAGTAAACAGTGTTAAACTAAATGACTGTAAAGAGCTCTTCCAGATCAAAAAAATTCATGCGTCAATAGAATGTCTAACCTGGCTCCTTTCTCAAAGATGCTCCTGCTTAAGGTTTGGGGTGATCCACTTTTGAGAATATGGAGCAGTAATAAAAAGATGTCTTCAGAAACACTGTATTGATACAACCCAATTCTGTTAAAAAAAAAAAAAGTTTCTGTCTATATGAGCTGAACTGAAGATCTCAGTGTTCGATTCTGTCCCATCACTTTTCTTTATTTTCAATCTCTGGAGTTGTCTAAGAGAAAGAGATCCAGTGCTATCTCCTCCAAAGACCACTCACTGACTAGGTGCACTGTCCCTCTAATTCATCACTGCTGGGTGTCCTGCCCTCCACCATGGCAATCCTGACAACATGCATGGTAATGGACACATCACTTTTTTAAGTGCACACCACAGAGAGGTATTATGCAGAGCTCAGTTGACATGAAAGACCTTGTAGCAAAAGGATAGAACCAGGGATTTTACTTCATTGGATTTGTAGAACTGGCCAAGTCATTCCTTCCACCCACCACAGCCCCAGTTTAGCTTGAAAAGTAAGGATGATAATATCTACCTCAGAGGTATTCTTTCAAAAATAGAGATAATCCATGTAAAAACAGTGTATAATCTGTACAAAGGAGAATGTTAGTTATCCTCAGTGAACTTTACCTCTGAGGAGGACCTTTGAGATCCTCTGGTGAGGCCTCACTTAATAAATGAGGAAACTGAGACCCAGAAAGGGCAAGGGGCATGCGTGGGATAATCACCACAAGAAAGTGCCTTCAATACCAATGATGATCACTGAATGAAGGAGAGACAGTTTGGGGATCAATATGGCTTTGGTCTTGCCTTCCCCAGATGTAGTCTCTGGCAGCACTGAGGGGTGTAGGCAAACACTGACAGCCCTGAGAGCTTAAGTAGAATTATCACTGGAAACTCTCCCCTCACAGGACAGAGAGGGAGAAAATGTCAGAGCTATAGATAAACAAAAAACTTGGCAAAGAGTTCAATTTCATAAATAAAAATACTGAAGGGACACTAGCATACTAAAAGGATCCCTTCCGCCTCATAGCTGAGGTGATCTTGTGATATATTACACCCTCAAATCTAGAGGACCCATCAAACATTCCTAAAGTCTTCTCCACCCAGTCAGCATTCAGCAAATGCTCCCTGTGCAATCACTGTGTTGGGTGTTGTGCCAGGTGCTAAGGAGGGGACACAGGCACATATAAATACTCAGAGTACAAGAGGGCACACAGCAAAAACTGCATCTGAACAAAAGGTCCTACAGGAATACAAAGGCGAGAACAAGCAGACGATGACAGCAGTAGCCAAGAAAAGCTCACAAAGGAGTTGGTACTTAACCTGGGTCTTAGTTAGGCACTCACTCAGCAGAGAAAACAGAGATTTGTCATAAGCGCTTTGTGGATACTATCACATTTATTCCTGTGTGTTATGCCCCTCTACCCATGGGATTCCCAGGGAGAATACTGGAGTGGGCTGCTATTTCCTCCTCCAGGGTATCTTCCAGACCCAGGGATCGAACTTGCTTCTACTGTGTCTCCTGTATTATCAGGTGGATTCTTTACCACTGTGCCACCTGTGAAGCCAGGTTCCTCTATCCTTACCAATTAAAAGATGATGAAATTGGGGTTCAGAGAAGTTAGGTAACTTCACACAGCTAGTTCAAGTACAAACAGGACCAGGTCTTGAATCTAGATATATCTAATGTCAAAGCGTATTATCTTAGCTACTACTAGAGTATATCAGGAATTTGGTCAGAGGATCCTATAGCACAGAAGTGTGAAAGAATCAGGATGATTTGTTCCAGAAATAAGAAGTCTCCCAGTGTTGGGGGCAAAATTGAGCTCGATTCTATAATCAGTGAGGAAGCAATGCATGTTTATAAAGAAGGGATGATATGATTAGATTGTGTTTCTGTTTTTTTATGAACACTGTTCTGGGTGCAGCATGGAGAATAGATCATAAGGGGCTGAGGAAAAAGTGCTGATCCAGGCAAGAGACAAGGTGCTTGGATGAGAGGTAGTAGCAGTAGAGAAATAGAGAAATTAGCAGATTAGACAGCCTGCTCTGAAGATGGAATCAATAAGAGCTGATGACAAATTGCATGTGTTTGTGGGAGAAAGAGAGGAGACTAGGAGGACTCCTAGGTTTCTGGCTGAGGTGATTAGCAAAAGAAGATGCCATTAATCAGGGTAAGAAATACAGAAACATTTAGGGGAAAACATGCTGAGTTTGTAGGACATATGGCCAAAGATTGTAAGTTGGCAGTTGGGTACACAGGGTCATACAGGCAGTTCATAACTGAAGTTATAAAAATGACTGAGTTCGCCTTGTAAAGTATATGGTCTGGGGAAAGAAGATAGTCTAGGGCAGAAGAATCCTAAAAACATTGGCATTTAGGGTTACCAACAAGGACCTACTGTACAGCATAGGGGACTCTGCTCCATGTCATGTAGCAACCTGGATGGGAGGGGAGTTTGGGGGAGAATGCATACCTGTATATGTATGGCTGAATCCCTTTGCTGTCCACCTGAAACTATCACAACACTGCTCTTTGGCTATAACCCAGTGCAAAATAAAAAAGTTCTGAAACAACAGAAAAAATAAAATAAAAATCACATTGGCATTTAAGAGTTAAGCAGAGGAGAAGACGCCTGCGTTTACTATGGACCCTTCTGTTCCTACCTCCACATCCTATGGCAAGAGCAGAGCATACGTTCTGAGATCAACAGTTGTTGTTGTTGTTTAGTAAGGACCCACTGAATGCTACCACAAATGCTACCCAGGTGAATAGCTGCATGGACAATAGGTTTGCTGTTGCTGCTAAGTCGCTTCAGTCATGTCCGACTCTGCGACCTATAGACGGCAGCCCGCCAGGCTTCCCGTCCCTGGGATTCTCCAGGCAAGAACACTGGAGTGGGTTGCCATTTCCTTCTCCAATGCATGAAAGTGAAAAGTGAAAGTGAAGTCGCTCAGTCGTGTCTGACTCTAGCGACCTCATGGACTGCAGCCTACCAGGCTCCTCCGTCCATGGGATTTTCTAGGCAAAAGTACTGGAGTGGGGTGTCATTGCCTTCTCCGGACAATAGGTTTAGGAACCGCATATCCAGTAAAATCCCCCATCCCATGCATCTACCCCAGACATATGCTGTCAATATTGTTACCAAAACATATTTTACATTCATCTAATATTGTTTCTGTTGGTGGGCCACCAGGGAAGGTTTGATGAAAACTTTGATTAAACATTTGATTTAAAAATTTCATTCCTTGGCATTGAAACATGTAAAATATCATGTATGAAACGAGTTGCCAGTCCAGGTTCGATGCACGATACTGGATGCTTGGGGCTGGTGCACTGGGACGACCCAGAGGGATGGAATGGGGAGGGAGGAGGGAGGAGAGTTCAGGATGGGGAACACATGTATACCTGTGGTGGATTCATTTTGATATTTGGCAAAACTAATACAATTATGTAAAGTTTAAAAATAAAATAAAATTTAAAAAAAAAGAGAGTAAAAAAAATAAATAAAATAAAAAAATAAAAATTTCATTCCTTCTGTTGACTCAAACAATCTTATTGGTTCTTTCCAATATTATTTCTGCACAATTCTGATATTCTGTGTTAACAAACTGGAAAACAAAAGTGATTTCAGCTAATGAATTTGAGGATTCACTTGCCTTTAACAATTTTCTACATTTTTAAAGCCAATGTAAGTTTCTTTTTTAAAATTACAGTTAAATTTGGAAGCACATTGACCATTTAGTATACAGCACCTTTGCCCTACTCTAAGAAACAAAAGTTTTCTCTCCAGAAAAAGAAACAAAAAGCTGAATGCAATATAGAGGTTAAGAAAGTCAAAAGAATCTAGGTTGGAGCTGAACTCACATTGCTGAAGAGGGTAGCTTTGGGGTTTATTTGTCATTTGGACAACTAGCTCTGTTCCTATGCAAGACAAATCAATATTGAGTCACACTTAGTCATCATTGATCAATTGTTCTATTATCAATTCAACCTTGTTCTCTTGAGACTTTTTAAATAAGTTTAGCTAAAAGGGAGCTTGTTGCCTGTCTGCATTAGCTTTTGCAGAACAATCTTTCTCCCTCTGTCTGTGACATGGTGTTGATATATGACAATAACCAGAGACTGCTTATTGTGAAATCAGAAACCCTAGAGAGTAGCTTTTCATTTCAGCACCCTTGTTATGATAAATTCATTTCAACAGAAACTTTCTTGGCCATGTCAAACTTTTCATCACCTCTGGGAGAAGACTAATTTTTGCAATGAGCCTGCTAAAGGGAGGGGGTCGAGGCAACACACCACAGGACTGGGATTACATGCTTGCCACCAATCCCACTTTTCCCCATCTTGAATGATATTGGGTCAACTGATAGGCCTATCAGCTTATGTAGGGTCAGTGAGATCAAGGTCAGTCATGGTTACTCTCTTGCACGCAAGCACATGCTCGTGTGAGATATATATATATATATATATATATATATACACACACACACACAGCCTGTGTATCTATATATGCAGGCTGTGTGTGCCAAGTCCCTTCAGTCATGTCTGACTCTTTGTGACTCTATGGAATGTAGCCCACCAGGCTCCTCTGTCCATGGGATTCTCCAGGCAAGAACATAAGAGTTGGTTGCCATGCCCTCCTCCAGGGAATCTTCTATAGAGAGAGAGGAAGAGACAGAGAGAGAGAGAGAAAAAAAAAAAGAAAAGAAAAAAAAAACGAGGATACAATGGATGGATCAGGCCAAATCCAGTCCCTGACTTACAAATGATCACCTGAATGCCTTCCCACTCCATATTTGCCCCTGAGCCTTGGCTGCAGTGCCATTCAACTGTGGTGAAAATTTTTGTGAAAATTACTTGATGCTTTCTTAGAGCATGGAGATTTGGCAGGTTTATGGAAGACCATCTTCAGAGCTCCAAATATGGGCTATATCAGTAAGCTTTTGGTGCACAGCCTATTTATTAGCAAATTGGGGGTGACTTGTGTTCTGACATTTTTACCTAGGAAAAATGCTCCAGTTTTTATTATCTACCTAATTAAGCTGTGAGCAATTAAGAAGTAGGGAGTTTATTACCTCAGAATGTGATACAAGCAAAACATAAATGGGTTTTGACTACTGTATGTGTGACATAAAAATAATGCCAGACACATAGAGTGCTTCTTAATTGGCATGTGCTGTCTTATTTGTTTTCTGTATATGAACTTATTCAGGCGTCTTTGTAATGACTTCATAAGGGAAATACTATCATTATCCCAATTTTACAGTTGAAATACTGCAGTGTATAGAGGCTAAACAATTTGCTAAAACTTATAGCTACTAGGTGGCCAAGCTGCGATGCAAATCCAGGCTGCCTGACTTCCAGTTGGCACTAGTGTCCCCAGTTTCCCGCCTCATAATCTTTGCTCAAACTGCTCCCTACTCCTCAAATGCTTCCCCCCATTTGTCAAAATTCCTCTCATCTCTTGAGCTCAAGGAATGCCTCCTCCAACATGAAGCCTTCCCAGATCCTCCCCGTTGGACTCACCCTCCCTTTGCTACACCCCCAGAGCTTCGTAAACTGCTTTCATGGCACTTTTCTCACTTTGCCTTTGATTCTTGCTGTTTACAAGCTTTTGTGGAGTGTGCTGACCACCTCCTACCATAGGCCTTAGTGACTTTGGGGGCAGACTTTTCTCACCTTTATATCCCCTTTAAGAGCCCAGTGGATATGGAGAACAGTGTGGAGATTCCTTAAAAAACTGGAAATAGAACTGCCTTGTGATCCAGCAATCCCACTGCTGGGCATACACACTGAGGACATCAGAAGGGAAAGAGACACGTGTACCCCAATGTTCATCACAGCACTGTTTATAATAGCCAGGACATGGAAGCAACCTAGATGTCCATCAGCAGATGAATGGATAAGCAAGCTGTGGTACATATACCCAATGGAGTATTACTCAGCCATTAAAAAGAATACATTTGAATCAGTTCTAATGAGGTGGATGAAACTGGAGCCTATTATACAGAGTGAAGTAAGCCAGAAAGAAAAACACCAATACAGTATACTAACGCATATATATGGAATTTAGAAAGATGGTAACAATAACCCTGTGTACGAGACAGCAAAAGAGACACTGATGTATAGAACAATTTTATGGACTCTGAGAGAGAGGGAGAGGGTGGGAAGATTTGGGAGAATGGCATTGAAACATGTAAAATATCATGTATGAAACGAGTTGCCAGTCCAGGTTCGATGCATGATACCGGATGCTTGGGGCTGGTGCACTGGGACGACCCAGAGGGATGGAATGGGGAGGGAGGAGGGAGGAGGGTTCAGGATGGGGAACACATGTATACCTGTGGCGGATTCATTTTGATATTTGGCAAAACTAATACAATTATGTAAAGTTTAAAAATAAAATTAAATTAAAAAAAAAAAAGAGCCCAGTGGAGTCTCTTACACTAAGTAGATGAATAAGACATGGTCAGGGTGGGGGGATAAGTTAAGAGTTTGTGATTAACATATATATACTACTATATATTAATACAAAATAGGTAACCAACAAGGACCTACTGTATAGCACAGGGAACTCTATTCAATATTATGTAATAAGCTATAATGGAAAAGAATCTGAAAAAGAATCTATATATATCTCCCTGAATAACTGTGATATACACCTGAAACTAAGACAACATCGTAAATCAACTACACTCCAGTTTATACAAAGGCTTGGTCCCTTGCTTCCCCAGTGGCTCAGCTGGTAAAGAACCCACCTGACAGTGCAGGAGACTCAAGAGGCATGGGTTTGATCCCTGGGTTGGGAAGATCACCTGGAGAAGGAAACGGCAATGTGCTCCAATATTCTTGCCTGGAAAATCCCATAGGCAGAGAAGCCTGGCAGGCTACAGTCCATGGGGTCACAAAGAGTTGGACACATGCATGCACATGGTTCCTTACCTCAAAAACTTTACAATCACTAACCTAAATACATCATTTCTCTTCAAGGAGAAACTCAGGCCCTATTTACACAGAACACAGCATTTACAATTTGTGAGACCAGTTCCACATCTTGGAACCCTCATAATGGTCTTTTCTTGGGCAATCCTTGGGTAGAGGATAAACTGGTGTGGCTCAGTAGTCATAGTAACTGTAGGACACTTGAGGAAGCGGAACTCAGCTCAGCCTCCCACCTGAAATTACAATCTCCTCCTTAGAGTCCTTGCCAAAGGGGCCAGCATCTATAAGCACTTCCTGAGACATGGAAGATGCCTCTTCTCTCAGGACCTCAGTCTGAACCTGTTCTGCAACCCTATTGGTAGAATCTTTCCAGGATCAAACTAGAATCTGTCTTCCTCATGTCTCTGCAACCTTGTTCCCTCTTCTGTACCCCAAAGTCACACCACAACAAATCTGTCTTCTTCAGTAAATTATTTTGGCAGTTTGGTCCTCATCAGCTCTTCAATACATGATGTAAAAGATTCAGACAACTGTACTTCGTCATCATCCCCATCAAATTGGATTCCCCTTTCAGTCATTCAATGGATTATATAGCAAACAGTCCCAAGAAGCTGGAGTGATTGATTCTTATTTCCACATATTGATGTTGTCAACAAGAGAGCAATGGCTTGTTAAATGCCTAAATGGCAGGATAACACCAATCAGTTACAGTGCAGAATTGGGACCATCAGTTTCTTCCACACTATGGGTCTTGATGTGAGCATTACCTTCTCCCCCTCATATCATACAGGTTCTGGGAACACATTTTTTCCTTCTTCTCTATCTTCCTCTGGAGTTTTCCATGACTTGGCAAATCTCACATTTCAGGGATATAGAACAAGAGCTTGCCTGGTGGCCATGGTCAAACAGAATTTCCTACCAAGACAGCCACCCTGCTCCCTGGGGCCTGTGCACCTCACACATCTAGGTCTCCCCACTCCACGCCCATGGAACACAGAAGAGTCTATGCAGGTCTGGCCTTCTCATCAGCCCTGGGGTCCCAGGTTCTCCAAGGCTCAGCTACGTTCCAATGGACCCATCAAATTTACAGAGCTTTCACAATTTTTCTGGCTATTGACAAAGAAAGTCCTCAAAGCCAGGAAAACAACCATAACACTAAGATTAAGGCCTAGAAAGAAGATGCCCAATTTAAAATTTTGAACCAAGAGTTGTAGTATGAGTGCATCTGGACAGTTTATCAGTGCACTCAATGTAAGAGTTATCTTACCATCTCACACCACTCAGAATGGCCCTCATGAAAAAGTCTGCAAATAACAGTTGCTGGTGTAGGGAAAAGGGAACCCGCCTACACTGTTGCTAAGAACATAAGCTGGTGCAGCCTTTATGGAAAACAGTATGGAGGTTCCTTGAAAAACTAAAAACAAAGTTGCCATATGATCTAGCAATTCCACTCTTGAGCATATATCCCAGAGAAAGCTACAATTCAAAAAGACACACATACCCCTATGTTCATAGCAGCCACTGTTCACAACAGCCAAGATGTGGAAGCCACCTACATGTCCATCAACAGAGGAATGGATAAAGAGAACGTGGTCCATGGTACCTATAAACAATTGAATACCATTCAGCCATAAAAAAAAAAAAAATGAAATAGTGTCATTTGCAGCAACATGGATGGACCTAGAGATGATTATACTAAGTGAAGTAAATCAGAAAGGGAAAGACAGATACCATATGATATCACTTTTATGTGGAATCTGAAATATGACGCAAATGACCTTATCTACAAAACAGAAACAGACTTACAGACATAGAAAACAGACTTCTGGCCGCCAAAGGAGAGGGATGGATTGGGAGTTTGGGATTAATAGATGCAAACTAGTATATACAAAATGGATAAACAACAAGGCCCTACTGTAGAGCACAGGGAACTATATTCAATACCCTGTGATAAACCATAATGGAAAAGAATATGAAAAAGAATGCATTTATGTGTGTAACTGGATCACTTTGCTGGACAGCAGAAATGAACACAATATTGTGAATCAACTATACTTCAATAAAAAAATAAAATAAAACAAGAGTTATCTTGAGAGAGGTTCTAAGTCCATTGATTCCATTTTATTGCTGCAGTATTTTGTATCTGAGGCCAAGGATGAAGCAGATCAACCTGGGAAAATGGATCAATTGCATGAACTACTGTCAAGGAAAGAGTGAAATCAGAACCACTTTCAAATTCAGCTGTCACTGCTCACTGTTTTGTCTTGGGCAAATCACTTAACCTCTCTGAGGCTCAATTGCATCACGTGAAGACTCAGGAGAGGATTCTCCCCCTGTCTACCTTAGGGGTGGCCTAAGGATGCTGGGACACAAAATATGGGAAGACTCTGATTTGTTTTCCCTGAGAAATGTCTGAAATTACATAGAGGCTTCTTCCTGGGGCTGCCAATGAGTTAATGCCAAGCAACAAGAAGAAGCCCAGCTCCCAAATGCCCCAAGTCACCCTGAAGAAATGTGGGGTGGGGAGGCTCTGGCATCTGCACACCCTCTTTCTTCACAGTCATTTAAACATTAAATATTTGTTTACATCTGTCTTCCTGAGTAGTACCTTTATCCTTAAAACTAGACTTGAGCTACTTGCATGTGGCAAGAGTCACCAACTTCTCACCTTGCTGACATCTGCAGTTTCTTCTGTCTTAAAAGGGATAGAGGCAGGTAAAAGGGGGCTGCAAAAAGTCATGTATTTCTATGAGTTTTTTGCTTTAATTGTGTGTTGTTGTTGTTTCATTCCGTCATTTCTGACTTTGCAACCCCACAAGACTGTAGCCCACTGGACTCTTCTGTCCATGGGATTTCCCATGCAAGAATACTGGGGTAGGTTGCCATTTCCTTCTCCAAGGGACCTTCCCAAACCAGAGATTGAACCTGCGTCTCCTGCATTGCAGGCAGATTCTTTGTCACTGAGCCACCAGGGAAGATGATAAACAATTTCTGTTCTGTTTAAACTGTTGTGTGAAAGTATGTTGCCCTAGGCCTAGGGATTTGCTAAAGTCTTCCGAAGTCACATTTTCTTGTATTCTCTCATTCTCTGCCTTAAATACTTTCTTCTCTATCTTGTGGTAGATTAGTCCATTTGAAGCACATTTCATGCAATAATTGGCAAAACTTTCTCAGTTTAATGAGGCTTCAGGATAATTTCAGAACATATACATCCTCCTTCCTTCAACGTGTGTGTTGCTCAATAATAACTGGGATGTAAATCCTGCTGCTTCTCCTGAAATATCATCACTAGTTACTTTTTTGTTTAACTATTGGAGGTCTTTGAATAAAGATTGAATTAACACAATGGCAATGAATATCCATAAGTCATTAAGCCCATCAAAAAAGCCCAAAATTAAATGTTTATTTTTGCATGCCAAACAATTTGATTAATATTTATTTGATTGATATATCTGATACTGTCATAGAGTTGTGTGAAAGGAAAAATATCTTTCTAGGAGTCTATCACATTATATTATATTTTAGTTCAGTTCAGTTGCTCAGTCATGTCCGACTCTTTGGGATCCCATGAACTGCAACATACCAGGCTACCCTGTCCATCACTAACTCCTGGAGCTTGCTCAAACTCATGTCCATCGAGTTGGTGAACCTCGAAGAAAAATAGCTACTCAGACTAAGAAGGTAGATTCCTTGACACAAATGTAGGACCACATTGGACACAATTTTTGAAAGTGTCACACTAGAAAAGCATCAAAGTGGTTTTAACTTTGCTGCTCCCTCGTTCTAGGACCTTTAGCAAGTCTGCCCTCATCTCTGGGCCTCAGTTATCTTCTTTGCAAAGTGGGGGGGAGGGGTCTATTGGAGAGCTTTTTCTCCTTTTTTTGCTTGAACATTCAGGGAGCCAGCGATTCCAAGAGACTTGACCAGAATCACACAAAAGGAGATATGGTTGATTAAGAAGCTATTGAAAAAGGTGGTTGAAAAGAAAAAGAATAGGGTGTGAAGGTTGTGGCAATGCAGCACAGTGCCTGAGAGGGCATCTGGTCCTCTGGGAAACAGACGAGAGATGGAGTTAGGAGTGTAAGGCCTGAGAATGATAAAGGTGGGCAGAAACAGGGTGGGCAAGGGGAGCCTTCCCAGGGTGTTGCAGAACTGACCTTGAAGAAAAGAATGGGGAATGAAGCAGAATGGAGAAGGGGAAACCACAAATTGTACTGCAGAGCTAACAAACTCTCCATCGAAACTGCCTCTCGAAGGGTACCACACTGGGAAGGACTGGCCAGGCACTGGTGCCTTCACTGGGTACAGTCACTGCTTGGGAGCTGCCCAGGAAGAATATGGCCGTGGCTCACAAGCTGTCAGCTCACTGCACTCCTTGCAGCTTAAAGGCACATTCTTCCTTGAAGAGGGATCCAAGGGAAACAAAGAGAGTGGCATTTGGCTCTGGACATAAAAGCCCAGTGAGTAAGATATCTCAATTTCAACTACTGAATACTTTCCTATGAACTTGACTTTACCAAGTTATTCTCTTAGGTTCAGATCTTGATCAGTCCTTAACTATTAGAATTGAACAGATTTAATTCAATAAAAATAAGATTAGGAGAACTTTGCCTGAAAAATATCACAGGCTGTGTTAACTATTCACATTATCCAATCATTTACTGAGTTTGTGTTCCCGTGTAGATCTGCTGTTAGAGAAATATGTTAAGTCCTAAACTTTTAAGGCTGCTTGAGATTTTAAACAGCCATCAAGCTCAAACCTCTGTCACTCCGAACTGCTGACAACATTCCAACCAAGAGGTCATCCAGTCCCTACTTGACTGTCCCCAGAGATCCTTCAGTTCAGTTCAGTTCAGTCGCTCAGTTGTATCCGACTCTTTGTGACCCCATGAATCGCAGCACGCCAGGCCTCCCTGTCCATCACCAACTCCCGGAGTTCACCCAGACTCACGTCCATTGAGTCAGTGATGCCATCCAGCCATCTCATCCTCTGTCGTCCCCTTCTCCTCCTGCCCCCAATCCCTTCCAGCATCAGAGTCTTTTCCAATGAGTCAACTCTTCGCATGAGGTGGCCAAAGTACTGGAGTTTCAGCTTCAACATCATACCTTCCAAAGAAATCCCAGGACCTCATTATTTCATGAAAGAGTCCCCTTGATTGGGGTCCAAAAGCTCTGACTGCTATGGAGCTCTTCCTCACACAAAACCAGACTCTATAATCCTGTTGCTAATTGCAATAGTCTTTCCAAAACCGCAATTTGTGGGTAAGTGGAACTTTGACATTCTGATAACTGCAATAGTTTTGCTTTGAGGAAGAAAAAAAACTGAGTTCACCTACTAAGTTTACAACCTGGATAGCCAAGCTCATAGAAGGCTCCACACACAGGCCTTTGACAGCCCTTTCTGTTTTTAGGTTTGGATTTTCAAAAGCTAATTTTGAGTCGTCTCCACCAAAACTCACCAGGGGAGTCTGCAGCTTTCTTGGGGAAAACTCACCAGGACAAAGAGAGAAGCCACAGAATCAAAATGGTGCCAAGGTCTGTTTTGAGGAGGTGCAAGGAGGAATAAGGACATTCCAACAACTCAAGCAGCTTACTTCAGAAGGCTAAGATATTTCCTGAATATAATGCAGTGAGTGATTTCAAAGTCTTAATGATGCAGTGTCCTAAGGGTATGTACTGAAGGATCTCAGAGGCAGTGACTCTGATTAATTTTCAGTGCCGAAATTTTAACTAGAGAAGCTGCACTAACTGGCCTTAGGCATACAACTCTCAGAGTCTTGATCTCTCCACACAGATTTCGAGTTGTATTTGAAAACTCCAAATTCGCTGATGTGAAAAAACAAGTACAAAACTGCAGTGGGGAAAAGAAAGGGCACCCTGGAAATCCAAATATTACAATTTGTCTTTGAGAAATTGGGAAACGAGAAATGACACTAAATCAGTACTTTGACAGACAGAGACCCTCACTGCTAGGACCTGACACAGATAAAGCATCAGTAGCTTCATTAGCTGAGTATCTTTTATCTTATTAGTCAAGTGTCTCTTACTGGATGTCCATGGAATTCTGCAGGCAAGAATACTGGGGTAGGTTGCCATTCCCTTCTCCAGAGAATCTTCCCAACCTAGGGGTCGAACCCTGGTTTCCCACTTTGCAGACAGAGTCTTTACCATCTGAGCCACCAGGGAAACCCTTACTAGATGCCAAGTATCTTGCAAATAAACACACCATGGGTAATGGTGCAGCATGGCCACAGGCATGTCTGAAACGAATGATCAAGATGACTTCATCTTTAATATCTTTGAAATACTTGGTTGGAGTCCTTTTAGCCGCAGACTATGTTGTTGTTGTTGTTGTTTTAAAAAAAAAAAAAAAAAACCTTTAGCAATTGTTGGAGAGCTGGTTTGGTGGTGCTGAATTCTCTCAGCTTTTGCTTATCTGTAAAGCTTTTGATTTCTCCTTCATATTTGAATGAGATCCTTTCTGGGTACAGTAATCTGGGCTGTAGTTTATTTTCTTCCATCACTTTAAGTATGTCTTGCCATTCCCTCCTGGCCTGAAGAGTTTCTATTGAAAGATCAGCTGTTATCCTTATGGGAATCCCCTTGTGTATTATTTGTTGTTTTTCCCTTGCTGTACAGCCACTATGGAAAACTGGAAATAGAACTGCCTTGTGACCCAGCAATCCCACTGCTGGGCATGCACACTGAGGAAACCAGAACTGAAAGAGACACGTGTACCCCAATGTTCATCACAGCACTGTTTATAATAGCCAGGACATGGAAGCAACCTAGATGTCCATCAGCAGATGAATGGATAAGAAAGCTGTGGTACATATACACAATGGAGTATTACTCAGCCATTAAAAAGAATACATTTGAATCAGTTCTAATGAGGTGGATGAACCTGGAGCCTATTATACAGAGTGAAGTAAGCCAGAAAGAAAAACACCAATACAGTATACTAGAGCCTATTATACAGAGTGAAGTAAGCCAGAAAGAAAAACACCAATACAGTATACTAATGCATATATATGGAATTTAGAAAGATGCTAACGATAATCCTGTATGCGAGACAGCAAAAGAGACACAGATGTATAGAACAGTCTTTTGGACTCTGTGGGAGAGGGAGAGGGTGGGATGATTTGGGAGAATGGTATTGAAACATGTATAATATCATATATGAAGCGAATCACCATTCCAGGTTCGATGCAGGATACTGGTTGCTTGGGGCTGGTGCACTGGGATGACCCAGAGCGATGGTATGGGGAGGGAGGTGGGAGGGGTGTTCGGGATGGGGAACATGTATACACCCGTGGTGGATTCATGTTGATGTATGGCAAACCAATACAATATTGTAAAGTAATTAGCCTCCCATTAAAATAAATAAACTTATATATATAAAAAAAAAAACCTTTCCTTACATGGGGACCTGCAAAATCATTCAATAAACATCCAACAGTCTGATATAGGTGAGGGTTAGGGCACCTCTCAGCTGTACTGATTTAGGATTCTGTGAGAAACCAACTACTGAAAACATCGACTAAAACACCAGTTTTTCTAGAAGATTTTCATCATGGACATAACTTTATGATTTAGACATTCCTCTGTTCTCAAAATGAAAGCAAAGGCAGCCAAGGAGGTGAGGGGAGAGGAGATTGCCCATAAGTTCAACCAAAAAGGCAGCAATGTGCAGGGGAAAGATATATGGCTGGAGTTGGGTAATCCCTATCACTGATAGCTGGGTAATCTTAACTAAGATATTTATGCTATTTTATTCAATCTATAAAAATGAGTCAGATGTGAGGCTTATGTGAGATAATATTAAGTAAATATTCTGCAAGTTGTAGAAGTGTTCTTCAGAGGAGCAGGGCCCTTATCACAATTTACCATGGCCCAGCCAATCCCTGATAGAGCAGAGAATTAAGTGTACAGGCTAGGAAGCAGGCTGCCTGAACTCAGACCCAGTTCTGATGTAGGTCAAGTTGCTCTACCCTTCTCTGTGTTTCAGTTGCCTTATCTACAAAATATGGGAAACGCAAACACTTACCTTATAGCATTGTTCTGGGGCTTTTAGGAGATGAAACATGGAAGGCACTTAGCATAGTACCTGGCACACATAGTAAATGCTCATCAAATGTTAGGCATTGTTATTACTGCTGTCACACTTTGAATTGTGGGCTTGTGTACTGACAGCCTCGGGAGACTTTCTTCCTGTTGAACACCTGGGCATCCACTGATGATAACGGTGCTGGTAGTGCTGGCAGTGGCAACGATGACACGACACTGCTGAGTATCCTGGTGCTTCTATTTACATTGGGTTCCAGAGCTTACACACTAACCATATGCGGTAGCTAAAGCAACCATCCATGTCCCTGCTTTATAGATGAGGAAACTGAGGGAAAGAGAGGTGAAGGTGTCATGCAAAGTCACACAACTAATTGAGGGTGGCAGGAATGATGGTACCCAGGGCTTTGGATTCTGAATCCAGGGCTCTTTTCAGTGTACCTTGTTTTCGCCCAGGGAGACAGAGTACCTACACATACCTCATCAACAAAGAAAATATGCTTTTCTGTCAAGATCTAACTCTTTTGCTCGCTAATAGAGTACAATGATTTCAGTGCACGGAAACAGCCCCTGCTCTTCCCTGAGGACGTGAAATTGGTCGCTGATATCATTATAGCAACAAAAATGAATATCATTTACAAATCTCACGAACCTGCAAGAGATGCAAATTAAATTTATATGAAGATATAACTATCCACTAAAACTCTTGCACCAATATGGAAATGTACTAGTAATAAATTCTTGAAAGCCTATAGGTGAGGAAGGACTTTATTTCTCAGCTGGAAGACATGTAAAACAGCAGGATCCTTCTGGAAGAGTATACAGGCAGCCATCGTGAAGTTCACAGATCCCCATTGCCCTTTTCCGCCTATGCTGGTTCCTGAGGGGGTGATTCTTAAGGAAGTTAAAAAGAGAAAAATAAGCAAATAACATTAAGAATGACTTCAGCAGCTGAAAGCTTTGCTGTATCACCTTGAAAACAAGAGGGGACCTCTATTTTTACATGGTTTAATACAGTCTGTTTCTAAAGACCATGGAAAAATATACTTCAATCACAGCTCATGTGTATGAAACTACACCAATATACAGAATCCCACATACAATGGAAAGGAAAATGAGCACCCAGAGAAATTAAAAGTGCATAATTCAGCTCTCAAAGGCATAAGACATAAAGTAAATAAAAGTCATAACAGTTCCATTTCTCAAGATTCAAAAAATAAATCAGAAAATCTTGCAACAGGAAAATGAGAAAACGGAGTAATCAAGTACCTTGAACCAGAAAGAAAAATAAAGGTTAAGATAAAAGAAGACAGAAGAGCACTAAAATAGTGCTGACAAAGTATGTAATAATCAGGCTATGGGCCACAGTCGAAAAGCCATTTTTGCTAAACTGTGTGTAGTTTAGAAGGTTTCATAAAGAATAAAAGATAAACAATGGGCCTTAGCAAAATCTGAAAGACATCCATATCAGTCGCTCCCTACAGTAGCTGGACCATCCTGTTACATTCTGTCTGTCAATCTTTCAGTCATCAACACTTTTTTTCCATTCAAGCCCTGGATAGTGAAGATGCAGATATATATATATATATATATATATATATATATATATATACACACACACACACACACACACACAGGCAAGAATACTGGAGTGGGTAGCCACTCCCTTCTCCAGGGGATCTTCCCAATCCAGGGATCAAACCCAGGTCTCCTGCACTGCAGGCAGATTCTTTACCATCTGAGCCACCAGGGAAGCCCTTATATAGGTGTAAAAAGTAAAGAAAGTGAAAGTTGCTCAGTTCAATTCAGTTCAGTCGCTCAGTTGTGTCTGACTCTTTGTGACCCCATGGACTGCAGCACTCCAGGCCTCCCCATTCATCACCAACTCCCAGAGTTTACTCAAACTGGTATCCATTGAGTCGGTGATGCCATGTCCAACTCTTTGCGACCCCATGGACTGTGGCCTGCCAGGCTCCTCTGTCCATGGAATTCTCCAGGCCAGAATACTGGAGTGGGTAGCCGTTCCCTCCTCCAGGGGATCTTCCCAACCAGGTCTCTCACATTGCAGGCAGATTCTTTACCGTCTGAGCCACCAGGGAAGCCCATATATAGGTATACATGTGTTAAAAACTATTGTTGCTGTTGTCCAGTCTCCCAGTCATGTCTGACTCTTTGTGATCCCATGGACTGCAGCACGCCAGGCCTTCTTGTCCCTCACCATCTCCCGGAGTTTGCCAAAGTTCGTGTCCATTTCATCAGTGATGCCATCCAGCCATCTCATCCTCTGACACTCTCTTTTTCTTCTGCCCTCAATCTTTCCCAGTATCAAGGACTTTTTCAATGAGTCGGCTGTTCGCATCAGGTGACCAAAATACTGGAGCTTCAGAGTCAGTTTTTCCAATGAGTATTCAGGGTTGATATCCTTTAAGATTGACTGGTTTCATCTCCTTGCTGTCCAAGGGACTCTCAGGAGTCTTCTCCGGGACCACAGTTAAAACGTATATATAAAGATATATAGGTATACATACCAAGGATACAGAGGTGCATTTTCACCACCATGACTACACTTACAAACAGGATTGAAAGGCATGGGGGCAGTCAAGCTGGGCCTAAGGCCTTAACGATAATCCTAGCTCTCCCTTACTCAAGCCAAATATGTATGCTGGGCCTCCAGCTGAGCCTTTTACATCTGTCTTCTCATTTAATTCTCACATTGACCTCATGGGATGAGTATATCCTTACTCTTATTTTTCAGACGAGGAAATGGAGGTTCAAGGTGGTTGAGGAACTTGCCCTAGGTTCTACGTCTTCTATGTGGAAGAACTGAGATTTGAAACTAGGATTGTTTGACTTGATTTCTCTGTCAAATCTGAATGACAACCTTGTTGGGTAGAGTACTCTTTGTCGTAGGTTTTTCCCTTTCATCACTTTAAATATATCATGTCACTCCCTTCTGGCTTGCAGAGTTTCTGCTGAAAAATCATCTGATAACCTCATAGGGATTCCCTTGTGTATGTGTTGCTTTTACCTTGTTGCTTTTAATATTTTTCCTTTGTCTTTGATTTTTTTCTCAGTTTGATTACTATGAATGTCAGCATGTTCCTTTTTAGGTTTATCCTGCCTGAAACTCTCTGCACTTCCCGAACTTGGGTGACTGCTTCCTTTTCTATGTTAGGGAAATTTTCAGCTATTATATCTTCAATTTTTTTCTCAGCTTCTTTTTTTTCTCCTTCTGGGACCCCTATAATGTGAATGTTGGTCCATTTAATATTGTCCCAGAGGTCTCTTAGGCAGTCTTCATTTTTTTTAATTCTTTTTTCTTTATTCTGTTCCACAGCAATGATTTCCACCATTCTGTCTTCCACTTATTCATTCTTCTGTCTCAGATATTACATTATTGATTCCTTCTAGTATATTTTTCACTTTTGTTATTGCATTATTCATCTCTGTTTGTTCTTTAGTTCTTCTAAATCTTTGTTAAACGTTTCTCACGTCTTCTCAATCCTTGCTTCCATTCTTTTTCCTAGATCCTGGATCATCTTCACAATCATTATTCTGAATTCTTTTTCTGGAAGGTTGCCTATCTCCACTTCATTTGATTGTTGGTTTTTTTTTTTCCCTCCTTGGGAGAGGGGTGGTTGTCTTGTTACTTCATATGGGACATAATCATCTGCTTTTTCATTTCATCTAGTTTTCTGTGATTGTGGTTTTCATTCAGCTGGCTGCAGGATTGTAGTTCCTCTAGCTTCTACTGTCTGCTCTCTGGTGAATGAGGCTATCTAAGAGCCTTGTGCAAGCTTCCTGATAAGAGGGACCAGTAGTGGGTGGAGGTGTGCCTTGTCCCTCTGGTGGGCAGGGCCATGCTTAGGGGGAGCTTAACCCACTTGTCTGCTAATGAGTGGGGCCATGTTCCCTCTCTGTTATTTGTTTGGGCTAAGGCAACCCAGCACTGGAGCCTATAGTTTGTTTGGTAGGGCTAATGATGGCCTTCAGGAGAGCACACACCAATAAGTAATTCTCAGAATTACTGTTGCCAGTGTCTTTGTCCTCACAGTGATTCATTGCCACCCCTTACCTCTGCGGGAAATCCTCCAACATTAGCAGGCAGGTCTGGTTCAGTTTCCTGTGGGGTCACTGCTCCTTTCCCTTGGGTCCTGGTATGCGTGTGTCCTGGTATGATTTTGTTTGTGCCCTCCAAGCAAGTAGTCTCTGTTTGCCCCAGTTCTGTGGAAGTCCAGCAGTCAAATCCTGCTGGCCTTCAAAGTCAGATTCCTTGGGGATTCCTAGTTCCATTACCAGACCCCCAGGCTGGGAATCTTGACATGTGGCTAAGAACCTTAATTCCAGTGGGAGAACTTCTAAGGTATAATTGTTTTCCACTTTGTAGGTTGTCCACCTGGTGGGTATGGGGTTTTATTTTATCATAATTGTGCCCCTTCTACCATTTTGTTGTGGCTTCTCATTTGTTTTTGAATGTAGGGTATCTTTTTTGGTAGGCATCAGCATTTTTTGGTCAATGGTTGTTCAGCAATTAGTTATGATTCCAGTCTTCTCTAAAAAGGAATGAGCACACGTCCAACTCCACCATCTTGAGCTAATCTATCATACTGAGTGAAGTAAGTCAGAAAGAGAAATATCATATGACATCCTTTATATGCAGAATCTAAAAAAAAAATTAAAATGGTACATATGAACTGATATACAAAATAGAAACAAACTCCCTGACTTAGAGAATGAGATTATTGTTATGGGTAGGGGAGGGATAGTTAGGAAGTTTGGGAATTGGCATATACACACTGCTGCTATATTTTTTTTTTTTCAAGAAAATCAAACACTTTATTCTCTACTGTAAAATTACTTCTAAAATGTCTTAACAACATGTACATTAAGGCTTTTTATTTTTTTAACTGTAGAACAACAAAAAGATTTCTTAAGTAAACTCAGTATTTACTCAGTAAACTGGGTATTAAGTAAACTCATTTTTATTTAAACATGAGTATTTATTCATGTGTATGTGAAGTTGTTGATCATCAACCCCTGCTTGTCCATATCTTACCCTAACTCCCAATGTTTATCATCTTCTCCCTTGATCTTTTTGCCTTCACGCTATATTTTAAATGGATAACCAATGAAGACCTACCATATACAGAGTTCCATGTATAACACATGGAACTCTGCTCAATGTTATTTAATGACCTAAATGGGAAATGAATTTGAAAAATAATAGATACATATGTATGTATAACTGAATCACTTTGCTGTACACCTGAAGCTATCACAATATTGTTAATCAACTATACTCCAATATAAAATAAAAATTTAAAATTATTTGGAATTTAGAAAGATGGTAATGATAACCCTGTATGCAAGACAGCAAAAGAGATGTATAGAACAGTCTTTTGGACTCTGTGGGAGAGGGCGAGGGTGGGATGATATGGGAGAATGGCATTGAAACATGTAAATTATCATACGTGAAATGAATTGCCAGTCCAGGTTCGATGCATGATACAGGGTGCTTGGGGCTGGTGCACTGGGATGACCCAGAGGGATGGTACGGGGAAGGAGGTGGGAGGGAGGTTCAGGATGGGGAACATATGTACACCCATGGCGGATTCATGTCAATGTATGGCAAAACCAATACAATATTGTAAAGTTTAAAAAAATAATAATAAATAAAAATCCTTTCATAGTCATTTCCTGATTCCCTGGTGGCTCAGACGTTAAAGCATCTGCCCACAATGTGGGAGACGCAGGTTCTATCCCTGGGTCTGAAAGATCCCTTGGAGAAGGAAAGGGCAGCCCACTCCAGTACTCTTGCCTAGAAAATTCCATGGGCGGAGGAGCTTGGTGAGTTACAGTCCATGGGGTCTCAAAGAGTCAGACACGACTGAGTGACTTCACTTTCACTTTCACAGTCATAGAAAAAAGTCAGAGTTAGTAGAAGGAAAGAAATCATGAAGATCAGAGCAGAAATAAATGAATGGCACTACATCAAACTAACATAATAAAGTCTGTCATGGAGTTTACCCATCTATTTGCCATGAAGAGATGGGACCAAATGCCATGATCATAGTTTTTTGAATGTTGAGTTTTAAGCCAGCTTTTTCACTCTTCTCTTTCACCTTCATCAAGAGATTTTTTAGTTTCCCTTTACTTCCTCTTAAGTGGCAGTCTTTATTTTATTGAGCTCCAAAATCACTGCAGATGGTGACTGCAGCCATGAAATTAAAAGATGCTTGCTCCTTGGGAGAAAAGCTATGACCAACCTAGACAGCGTATTAAAAAGCCGAGACATTACTTTGCCGACAACAGTCCATCTAGTCAAAGCTATGGTTGTTCTAGTAGTCATGTGTGGATGTGAGAGCTGGACTATAGAGAAAGCTGAGTGCCAAAGAATTGATGCTTTTGAACTGTGGTATTGAAGAAGACTCTTGAAAGTCCCTTGGACTGCAAGGAGATCAAGCCAGTTCATCCTAAAGGAAATCAGTCCAGAATATTCACTGAAAGGATTGATGTGGAAGCTGAAGCTCCAATACTTTGGCCACCTGATGCAAAGAGCTGATTCGTTGGAAAAGACCCTGATGCTGGGAAAGGTTGAAGGTGGGAGGAGAAGGGGACGACAGAGGACAAGATGGTTGAATGGCATCACCAACTCAATGGGCATGATTTTGAGCAAGCTCCAGGAGATGGTGAACGACAGGGAAGCCTGTTGTGCTGCCATCCATGGGGTTGCAAAGAGTTGGACACAACTGAGTGACTGAACAACAACCTCAAACTTAAAAGCTTTTGCAGATTGAGGGAATCTATCAGAAAATGGAAAAGCCAACTATTTAATAGGAGAAGATATTTGCAAATGGTATATATGGTAAGGGCTTGATATCTAAAACATATAAGGAGCTAACACAAGTCCACATCAAAAAAAATCTGATTAAAAAACTGGCAGAACCATGGAGAACAGTGTGGAGATTCCTTAAAAAACTGGAAATAGAACTGACATATGACCCAGCAATCCCACTGCTGGGCATACACACCGAGGAAACCAGAAGGGAAAGAGACACGTGTACCCCAATGTTCATCACAGCACTGTTTATAATAGCCAGGACATGGAAGCAACCTAGATGTCCATCAGCAGATGAATGGATAAGAAAGCTGTGGTACATATACACAATGGAGTATTACTCAGCCATTAAAAAGAATACATTTGAATCAGTTCTAATGAGGTGGATGAACCTGGAGCCTATTATACAGAGTGAAGTAAGCCAGAAAGAAAAACACCAATGCAGTATACTAAGGCATATATATGGAATTTAGAAAGATGGTAACAATAACCCTGTATGCGAGACAGCAAAAGTGACACAGATGTATAGTACATTCTTTTGGACTCTGTGGGAGAGGGCGAGGGTGGGGATGGTATGGGAGAAGGGCATTGAAACATGTAAATTATTATATGTGAAATGAATCACCAGTCCAGGTTCGATGCATGATACAGGGTGCTCGGGGCTGGTGTACTGGAATGACCCAGAGGGATGGAATGGGAGGAAGATGGGAGGGGGGTTCAGGATGGGGAACACATGTACACCCATGGCAGATTCATGTCAATGTATGGCAAAACCAATACAATATTGTAAGGTAAAATAAATAAACAGAAAAAAATAAATAAAATTTTAAAAATAAAAGAGGCTTGCTCCTTGGAAGAAAAGCTGTGACCAACCTAGACAGTATATTAAAAAGCAGAGACATTACTTTGCCAACAAAAGTCCATCTAGTCAAAACTATGATTTTTCCAGTAGTCATATGTTGATGTGAGAATTGGACTATAAAGAAAGCTGAGCACTGAAGAATACATGCTTCTGAACTGTGGTGTTGGAGAAGTCTCTTGAGAATCCCTTGGATTGCAAGGAGATCCGATCAGTCCATCCTAAAGGAAATCAGTCCTGAATATTTATGGAAGGACTGATGCTGAGGCTGAAACTCCAATGCTTTGGCCACGTGATGCGAAGAGCTGACTCATTTGCAAAGACCCTGATGCTGGGAAAGATTGAGGGCAGGAAGAGAAGGGGACGACAGATGATGAGATGGTTGGATGGCATCACTGACTCGATGGACATGTGTTTGAGTAAGCTCTGGGAGTTGGTGATGGACAGGGAGGCCTGGCGTGCTGCAGTCCATGGGGTCGCAAACAGTTGGATATGACTGAGCGACTGAACTGAACTGAACATATATATACACACACACACATAATGGAATATTACTCAGCCATAAAATGGAACAAAATTAGGTCATTTGTAGAGATGTGGATTGTTATAGCAGTGAAATAAATGAAAGAGATAAAAACTATCCTATATAATGAATATAGGTGGAATATAGAAAAATGATATAAATGATCTTATTTGCAAAGCAGAAATAAACACAGATGTAGAGAACAAATGAATGAATACCAGTGGGAAAGGGAAAGGGTGGGAGGAGCTGGGAGATTGGGATTGGCACATATACACTATGTTTTAAACAACTTTATTGAGGCATAATTTAAATAACATAAAATTCACTTATTTTAAGAGTACAATTCAGTATTTTTGATGAATTTACTGAGTTGTACAAACATCATCATAATCTGGTTTTAGAATGTTATTCATCACCCCAGTAAGATTCCCAATAAATCCTTATCCAAACCTCAATCACTAATCCACTTTCTGTCTCTGTAGGTTTGTCTTTTGGAACATTTCCTATAAATAGAATTCTACAGTTAGACACATATACACTATGATACTATATATAAGATAGATAAATGTATAAAATAGCTAATGAGACCATACTGTACAGCACAGGAAACTCTACTCCATGCTCTGCAGGGACCTAAATGGGAAGGAAATTCAAAAAAAGAGGGGATATATGTATTTGTATAGCTGATTCACTTTGCTGTGTAGTAGAAACTAACACAACATTGTAAAACAACTATACTCCAATAAAAATTAATCTAAAAATAAAAAAAACAAAAAATGGGCAGCGCATCTGCACAGACATTTCTCAAAAAAAACATACAGATGGCCAACAGGCACATGAAAAGATGCTCAACATCACTAATTATCAGGGAAATGCAAATTAAAAGCACAATGAGATACCTCTTCACACCTGTCAGAATTGGTATTATCAAAAAGACAAGAAATAATAAATGTTGGAGAGGATGTGGAGAAAAGGGAACCCTCATGTACTGTGTGGGGGATGTAAATTGGTGCAGGCACTGTGGAAAACAGTATGGAAATTCCTCCAAAAATCAAAAATAAAACTACATATGATAGATCAATTGTACTCTTGGGTATTTATATGAAGAAAATGAAAATTTCAATCAGAAAAGGTATGCACCATTATGTTCACTGTAGCATTATTTACAATAGCCAAGATGTGGAAGCAACATAAATGCCCATCAATAGATGAATGGACAAAGAAGACAAGGTAAAAAATTACATATACAATGCAATTTTTTTCAGCCATAAAAAAGAATGAAAATCTGGACATTTACAACAACATAGATGAGCCTAGAGGATATTATGCTAAGTGAAATAAGTCAGACAAAGACAAATACTGTATAATTTCACTTACACGTGGAATCTGAAAAACAAAACAAATGAACAAGCATAACAAAACAGAACAGTTATAGACACAGAGAATAAACAGATGGTTGTCAGAAGGGAGGGTGGTGGGGGTAGGGAAGAAATAGGTGAAGGAGATTAAGAAGCATAAACTTCCAGTTGCAAAACAAATGAGTCACAGGTATGAAATGTGCAATGTGGGAAATACAGTCAACAACTGTGTAATATCTTTGTAATGTGACAGATGGTAACTAGACTAATTGTGATGATCATTTTGAAATGTATAGAAATATCAAATCAGTAAATTGTATACCAGGAACTAACATAGTGTTTTAGGTCAATTATACTTCGAAAATAAACAAACTCATAGAAAAAGAGATCAGTTTTGTGGCTACCAGAGGCAGGGCTTGGGGGACGGGGAGCTGGATAAAGGCAGTCAAAAAGTATAAACTTCCAGCTATAAACAAATAAGTACCAGGGATGTAATGTACAACGTGATAAATATTACTAACACTGCTGTATGTTATATATGAAAGCTGTTAAGAAAATAAATCTTAAGAGTTCTCATCATATGAAAAGAGTTTTTCCTATTTCTGTAATTTTTTATCTATGAGATGATAGATGTTCACTAATTACAGTGATCATTTCATGATGTATCTAAGTCAAATCATTGTGCTGTACACCTGAAACTTACATACTGCTGTATGTCAAGAATATATAACTCAATATAACTAGAAGAAGAAGAATAACAAAATAAAAATAAACTCCTGCATAGTCTGAGGATGATGAAGTGTCATGAACACAGATATAATTAACACAATTAATACAATTTGTATACCTGAGGCCCAGAAAGAAGAAAGGTCAACATTTTGAGTACTGATTTCTGATTTATAATGAAAACACAATCAGAGTATAGTTTTTTAATCCATCATATTTCCAGGAATACATCCCATTATAAGAAATATCAAACTTTATACAGTTAGAAATTATTGACATTGCTCCAAGATGTAATCACATTTTTGCCTTGAAGAGGAAAGTTGGTGGATAACAGCCTTGACAGATGTGCTGAGGACACTGGCCTGTAGCTACCTGGGCAATGGTTTGACATTTAATTAGAGGATTAAAACACATCTTTCTCTTTTTCCTTCACTATGTGGAACATACTGGGGAGGGAAGGGAATGGAAAGAGAAATTAGATACACAAACTATGCAGTTTAGTCTATTAGAATAATGCTTCATTTATCCCCCAGCATTGCTGGAAATGAGCTATTACTCAGATGTGAACTTTGCATATAATATAACCCTTTTTATTTTAATTTTTAATATAAATTTATTTATTTTAATTGGAGGCTAATTACTTTACAATATTGTATTGGTTTGCCATACATTGACATGAATCTGCCACGGGTGTACACGTGTTCCCCATTCTGAACCCCGCTCCCACCTCCCTCCCCGTACCATCCCTCTGGGTCATCCCAGTGCACCAGCCCCGAGCATCCTGTATCATACATCGAACCTGGACTGGTGATTCGTTTCACATATGATATTATACATGTTTCAGTGCCATTCTCCCAAATCATCCCACCCTCGCCCTCTCCCACAGAGTCCAAAAGACTGTTCTGTGTACATCCGTGTCTCTTTTGCTGTCTCGCATACAGGGTTATCGTTACCATCTTTGTAAATTCCATATATATGAGTTAGTATTCTGCATTGGTGTTTTTCTTTCTGGCTTACTTCACTCTGTATAATAGGCTTATAACCCCTTTTAAAACCAAGAACACTTTAAAAATTATATTAATCATTTTTTATGAAATCCTGCAAGAAGGCTTACAAACTTGCCTTTTATTTAAAGAGAATGGTATTAAAAGTCCCACTTTCTGCAGTGATCAAGGTTCATCATTCTGAAATAAAATTTTTGCATTGGGCAGTACACAGGGCAGTAGTCAGGACCTATTTGTCCCATATTCTTGATGGTCCTAAACTAGTTTCTAAGCTTTTGCATCAGTTTTGTGTAAGTTTTCTGTAACTTTCCTCCTAACTAGAACATCAGTCACACCAACTCTCGTCCTGTTTGCCTCCTCAAGCATGGTCCTTTGCTTCTAAAGTGGCATAGATGGGAAAACAGAGAAACAAGCCTCATTCATTCATTCATTCATTTACTCATTCATTAAGTACTTTGAAAGCCCAGTATGCACAAACTGGGGACCACAGAAGGGAATCAGACACTGATCTCATTCTTGAGGTGCTTCTGATACAGTGGTGAAAAATTGCTGTGTGCACATATACAATGCAAAGTAGTACCCTTTGTAAGAGCAATACAGGTTATGTGTCAAGGGCATTCTGAGAAGAGATAAATCACGTAACGGCTGGGGAATCAGAGAACACTGCTTGGGAGTGGAGGCTTTTGAGCTAGGTCTTGAAAAATATTTGCCATCAAAATAAATGTAGGCAGTAGGTAATGGGGGGATTAAATCAAAAAGGAATGTTGGACTGAACTGTGGCAGCCCTTGAATGGCAGACTGAAGAATTAAGACTATTTTTGTAGCAGATAGAGAGACACTGAAGATTTTGACCAAGAGATGGCAATCAAAATGATTATTTCAACTGATTGGCAGTAAGATATGAACAATGGCCTTGGCATCAAAATTGAGAGTAGAGATATTAAGGAAGTGGAATTGACAGATGTCCATGAATTGTACAGAGAGAACAAGGCAGAGAGAGTAACCAAAGACAGCATTTGACAGAGTTTTCTTCACTTGTTTGCAAATTTCAAGGTGTCACTTCTTTATTTTCGGTTCTGTCTTCATCTCTTACAGTTCGTAAGAGACAATACAGCAGTCCCCCCTTTCCAAGGTTTCACTGTCCATGGTTTCAACTCCCCACGATCAACCATAGTTCAAAAACATTAAATGCAAAATTCTAGAAATATGCAACTTAAAAGTTTATGTTGCGTGCCATTCTGAGTATCATGATGAAATCACACCCTGTCCTGCTCCCTCCCACTTGAGACATGAATCATCCCTTTGTCCATTTATTTCTGCCCATTAGTCACATGGTAGCCATCTCAGTTATCAGATCTACTGTCATGGTATCAGAATACTTGTATTCAAGTAACCCTTATTTTACTTAATAATAGCCCCAAAATGCTTTCTTTAAATGAAAAGGTACAAGTTCTCAATTTAATAAAGAAATACTGAATTTTCAAAGTTCATTTAGCTATAACAAAAAATAGAGATGTTATTAGGTAGCAGGTTGGCAGGAAGAGGTGTGAAAAAAAGGAGATGAATCAGCTTCAATTTGAATACATTGAATTTGAGAGTTTAAGGTGGACATGTGGGTGGCATTTTCTGCCCAGTAGGCAGTAGGAGCTCCTTAGAGGTATTGTGGCTGCCTAAAAGATTTGTTAATGAGTACCATAGAGATGATCATTGAAGCCCTGTGTTACTGTCAAGAAAAAGAGTATAAAAAGAGAAGAGTGCCAAGGAGAGAAAGTTGGGGGAAAAAATCTTTATTTAGGAGATGGGAAGGAGGAGCCAACAATGACTTCAGAGAGAGTATTGCTAACTTTTTAGAATTGTGTCCAGAGAATCTTAATCTATGAGTAAAATATGGGTGCTCAATTATATGAACATTGTGACTACTCCTTCAGCCATGACAAAATCTTTTTAAAATTTATTCCTGCAATAAACATTAGGGTGCCTACTGTATAGCTCAGGGAACTCTACTCAGTGCTCTTTGGTAACCTAAATGGGAAGGAAATCTTTAAAAAGAGGATTTATATGTGTAGAGAGAGTTGATTCACTTTGCTGTATAGCAGAAACTAACACAACATTGTAAAGCAGCTATGAAAAGTGAAAGTGTTAGTTGCTCAGTCGGGTTCAACTCTTTGTGACTTCAAGGACTGTAGCTTGCCAGGCTCCTCTGTCCATATGATTCTGCAGGCAAGAATACTGGAGTGGGTAGCCATTCCCTTCTCCAGGGGATCTTCTCAACCTAGGGATTGAATTCGGATCTCTTGCATCTCAGGCAGATTCTTTACTGTCTGAGCCACCAGGGAAGCACAAAGCAACTATACTCCAATGAAAATTCATTTAAAAGCTTAAATTAAATTTCTTCCTGGACCTCATGCATATTTTCACATTCTCATTATCAGGATAACCACCAGGCACTTCCTCTTTGGGGAAGGAAGAAAGTGTTGCTTTGAGTTTTCCTTGTCTGTTTGCCCAAAGGAAGCAAAGACAAGAGAGTTGTGGAGACACTGATGATGTCAGTGATGGCAATGGAGTTGGTGAAGGCAGTGACATTAGTGACAAGAACTCGGTAATAGCACAATGCTCAGTTATTCATGCATGCACACATTAATGCAACAAGCCTACATTGAGAAGCTGCTATGTGTCACTATTCCACTGACAGGGGTGGAGAAATGAAGAAAACAAACAAAGCTGCCATTTAAGTCAAGGTAGACAGCTCCAAGACATAAACATAATCAAGGGAGATAATATTTCAAATAGTTGTAAGTGCCATGCAGGGTACAAAAATGACATCACTGAAAGTGACTGGATGGTCATGGAAGTTTTCTCAGCAAAGGGGACATTTGACATGAGATCTGAATGATAAGATAGCACAAGTTAGGCACAAGATGAGTGGGGAAGGCACTCCAGTTGGAGGGTATAGCAAATTCAGAAGAAAAAGTAAGCTTGGTATATTTGAGGAACAGCAAGGCCAGTGAGGTTGAGGTGTGATGAGAATGGCAGGATATGAGGTTGCAAAGGCCCAATGATGAAGGACCTTTGGGCCAGGGGAATTCATATAGCATCTAAGTTATAGGGATCTGTTTGAAAAGTTTTAAGCAGAGAATGATGTAAGCATGATGTAATTCAAGTTTTGTTTTTAACTAAGTTGTACTAAGACTTTGCTGGAGGAGAACATGGCAACCCACTCCAGTATTCTTGCCTGGAGAATCCCATGGACAAAGGAGCTTGGTGTGCTACAGTCCACGAGGTCTCAAAGAGTTGGCACGACTGAGCAACTAAGTACAGCACTAAGACTTTGTTTTCAGATGGCAATAGGCTACATAAGGAAACAGCCAAGAAGATCATCGGGAATCAGAAGAAGAGGAAAGAGTGAAGAGAACCCTAACTGGGGTTAGAGTTCTACTTAAGGTTCAGCATTCTTTTGGAAGCACTTGACCCAAAAGAAGTACATGAAGGACCAAAGGATCACATGTCTATGAAGATTCTCAAGATAAGTCCCTGAGAAGTCTCTGTCCTTGGAACATCATGTGATTGTTAAGTTGACAGGAGGAAGGCACCAGCATGACTTCTGTATGACCCTGGCCCCCAACTTGGTGGGGTGTTCCTTGAGAATCGAGATCCTATCTGATTCATTTTCAATTTTCCATTGCTTATTGTTGTTGTTCATCGCTCAGTCGTGTCCAGTTCTTTGTGACCCCATGGACTGCCGCACACCAGGCTTCCCTGTCCTTCACCATCTCCTGGAGTTTGCTCAAATTCATGTCCATTGAGTCAGTGATGCCATCCAACCATCTCATCCTCTGTCATCCCCTTTTCCTCCTTTTGAACTGTGGTGTTGGAGAGGCCTCCTGAGAGACCCTTGGACTGCAAGGAGATCCAATCAGTCAATCCTAAAGGAAATTAGTCCTGAATATTCATTGGAAGGACTGATGCTGAAGCTGAAACTCCAATACTTTAGCCCCCTGATGCAAAGAACTGACTTGAGGGAAAAGACCCTTAAGCCAGGAAAGATTGAAGGCAGGGGAGAAGGGGACAACAGAGGATGAGACGGTTGCGTGTCATCACTGACTCAATGGACTTGAGTTTGAGCAAGCTCCGGGAGTTGGTGATGGACAGGGAAGCCTGGCATGCTACAGTCCATGGGGTCACAAAGAGTTGGACACAACTGAGTGACTGAAATGAACTGAACTCTAGCCCATATAAGGCCAGATTCTTCTTGAAGGGCATGAAAAGCTGAATCGACCTAGCCTCTGTTTCCCTACAAGATCAGAAGACAGGCTAAGAACTACTACCATTTCTCTGAGGAGAGTGGGAAGTGCTGCCAGGAAAATGGGTCAACTGCTGGCTCTAGGAATAAGCAGCAATTGAGATTTAGTTTTGCCTTTTGCCTTTACAGTGCTATCTATTAATTAAGTGAATTTGGAGACAGTGATGTAGCATAATATTTGATTTTGCTCTTTATAACTCATATGTTTTATGTGGTCTTGGGAACATCATATTTAACATAAAACATATTAAATTGCAGCAATGAAATGAATTTAAATATGTCACCCATCTGTTATAGTCTTATTTTTCAGTTGATTGTATCATATACTATTTATGTGCATATTGGGAATCCACTGGAGCCCAGAATCTGTTCATTGTTCTTAAACAATTGTAAAACTGAAGCAACTACTAAACTTTGGGCTGGTCAAGATAAGAAAAAAGTCACAGCTTCCCTGGCAGTCTAGTGATTAAGAATCCGCCTGCCAATGCAGGGGACAAGGTTTTGATCTCTGGTCTGGGAAGATTCCACATGCCACAGGGCAACTAAGCCTGTGTGCCACAACTATTGAAGTCTGTGCTCTAGAACCCGGGAACCACAACTACTGAGCCCACCCACGTGCTACAACTACAGAAGCGCCCAAGCTCTAGAGCCCATGTTCCACAGCAAGAGAAGTCCCCACGATGAGAAGCCACAACTAGAGAGTGGCCTCTGCTTGCCACAGCTAGAGAAAGCCAGTGCAGCAATGAAGACTCGAGGAAGCCAAAAGTAAATAACTTGATCAAGAGAATTCTAAGGGGAAAATGTCACCATTCACAAGGCCTAGTTTTTTAGAATTATCTTTGGTGCTCTGGTGGTTGTTCTTCTTCCTATAAATGCCCTTGGAGTGCCTCCCATTTTCTTCCAAACCTGAAACTTAATAAGGATTTTTATGAAATACCAGCTGGGTTTTCACAGCTCTCGGGGTATAGCAAGTTAAAGATTTGCTGGTTAGACTGATATGATATGGCCTGAACAGCAAGTCAAAACAGACTTGATAGAAGTCAGTCACTGGGATGGTGACCTTAGTTGACCTGTGGGGGACCCAACAGAGAGCAGAGGGCCCATCAGTGAGGCATTTTTGGATATATTTCTCCTCTGCAAAGGTTCTCTTGACCTGCCACCTCCACCCTGAGGCTCACTTGAGATCCCAGTTCTGATGATGTAAAGGGGATCATGAACAGAGTTGGTTGATACTCTTTCACAAATAGTCACAGGACCCCAACAAGAGAAATCGATGGAATCAAGGCTGTGGAGAGAGCATTTAAAAGATTTGGAGAATAGAAAGGCAATGGTCTGTGTGGAAACTGCAAATAGTGTAGTGAGTACAGACAACAGAGACATAAAGAGAGAAACAGAGACAGAGAGAGGAAGACAGAGAGAAAAGTGATGAGGATGGATATGTAGGGAGGGAGCATACAGTGAAGTGCATTATAAGCAAGGATAATGGTATTGCTTTTATTCTGCAGGCAGTGGGAAGCCATTGAAAGGCATTAAGTTAGAGGAATGATTTGTTCAGAGGCACACACCTCGTAGTCAACAACACAGACTCAAGTGTAACCCAACACTGTTGACTTCAAATGCTGTCAGCTTCACTGGTTCACAACATGTTCCTCTTCCAATCCACCTAGGGTCCATCTTCTATGTATTGATATAATCCTCCTATATATTGATCTGACCTTCTCAGATCATTGCTCAGCTCTCCCATAAGATCTGCGTCTCAGACCTAACCCTCTTGTTTGACATTAGAATCTTGCACTGTTTGGGATAGTATGTTGGGCTCTGGCTATGCTAACCCTGGTCCACTGAACATCTACTGGCTCCACTTGAAGGCACCAGGAAAAATAGATTCAAAGGCAGGACAACTTCCCAGAGTCTGTGTAAAGATGATGGAGGTTTGACAACTATGTAGTACTGTTTAGCAACAGAGCAGCAGGGACTTGCAGAATTTTAGAACTCTCAAAGTGAAAATGCCATACTACAGGGTCACAAATTCAAAACTATTTCCATGTGACTCTGGAGCCAGTAGCCCTCAGACCACACTTTGAGAAACACTGAACAGAGTGCTTGTGGGAAAGAAAGGCACATTGGGACCCAAGAGGGCAAGGCCAAGTCACTGAGAGCCTTCAATGTCAGGTTGAATTATCTGGACCTTAGACTTTCTACTCTAGGTGATTGATGGAAAGCTGGGGGAGGCTATGTGACCCAAGAAAGACCCACCATTAGAGAGAACTTGGGTCTGGTGGGAACACTCACCTTGGCAAAGAGGGGATGCAGAACCAGCATGGAGTCTGGGAGCCCAGCAGGGCACCGTGGGAGAGTCCCAGGGAAGGAGTGGTGATGAATGAGGGCCTGGACTAGGGACACTCTCCATCTAAATGCATTCCTTCTGAATGCACTCGGAAAGGAGAGAGTCACTTCCAAAAACCTGGGCCAAGAAGGAAGAAAAGAAGTTGTTCTTTCCCCGATGGCATGTCGAATTTTGCTGGTGATTTATTGGAATTCTTCCCAAAGCTGGAATTATCCAAGTAACTCACTGAGGCCACTCAAAAGGGATCTGATGTGGTAGTATCCCAGTTTCTAAGATTAAAACTGAACACCTTTATGGAGAGGCATTATGTTGCCTACCACAGCCACTTCCCTAGTGGTTTTCACAGTAGCTCAGCCGGTAAAGAATCCCTCTGAAATGCCGGAGACCCCAGTTCAATCCCTGGGTTGGGAAGATCCCCTGGAGAAGGGAAAGGCCACCCACTCCAGTATTCTGGCCTGGAGAATTCCATGGACTGTGTAGTCCATGGGGTCACAAAGAGTCAGACACGACTGAGTGGCTTTCACTTTCACTTCTTCACCACAGCCACTAGTGGGAGAAAGATGAAAAGGGGTCTTACTTTACTTCTAAGCTGAAGTGCCATGTCGGAATTAATAGTCCAGGATGGTTGTGCAACAGCACAATGTCTGCTTCGTAGGAGGGAGTTGCCTGCAGAGGCTAGTAGTTTGTCACCTCCAAGATAGATTTTTCTTTCATATCCTTCATCTTGCTGCAGTCCATGGGGTTGCAAAGTGTCAGACACTACTAAGCAACTGAACTGATCCTTCACCAGCTCAGTCAACTAACACCATGTTTGAGTACTGACAGAATGTACTGTGGAGAGAGAGTCCAGTGTAGAGCTTCTTGCTAGAGTGGAAGTACAGGTCATCCAAAAAAAAAAAAAAAAGCTAATTATTGTGAGAAATTCCCAAGAAGTACAGAAATAGAGAGAACAACATAACGATTATGCAGGTACTGATCTCCCAGCCATGACAATGATCAGTGTCTGTGCCAAACTTGTTTAACCTCTATCTTCAACTCACTTCTTGACCTCTCTCTTTTTGCCTTGGATTACTTTGAAGCCAACCCCAAAGCATCATATCATTTCATCTGGAAATATTTCAGTTTGCATTTTTAACAGATGAGTCTCTGCCCTACATTTTGTGAGGCCTGACTTTGCCATCAACCACTTGTATTGTTTTAGACAAGAGGCACCCCCTTAAAGCCTCAGTTTCACTTTTCTATACAATGAACACTTGGGACTAGATGAGTCTGAAATTCTTACAAGTTTTTTTTTTTTTTCTGGAAGTCCAGAGTCCAGAGTTATTGTTTTTAAGTTTGTAATATGATTTTCATTATTAAATATAAAAGAGATTAAATATAAAGATATTGGAAGAATATCTTTCTATATTTGAAAAGGGAGACTTCATACATGCATGTACCACGACATATGCCTAAAGTTACATAATGGGATGAGTCTTTTCCATCTGTTCTGCAACTTCTTGTAGAGAAATAGATTTGAACACTTTAAGTTATAGAGAATAGTAACAGGTCGATGCTGTATACTCTGCCTTTCTGAAATCAAGTGAGAAATAATTCCTATGGTAAAGTGTCAAATATTTTAAGTTAAAACTTTAAAGAAAAAAATCCGTTATTTAAATGATTTGACTTCAAGAATCATTGTTTCATTGTTTCAATGAAACAAGCTAAAAAAACTAGCTGAAGTGAGCCTGTTTTATCTAGGTAACACTTCACATAATCTTTGATCCAATAACCTCAACTTTCCAGAACATAGTCAAGAAAAAACAAATAAATAGAAAAGAAAATATTTTCCAACCTCCTCCATCTTTCAAAATCAAATATCTATTAGTCATGAAAATGCATGCTGCACAATTCACACACGAAAATGTATTTTTCTTCCCGGAGTGCCACAGAGGCTGTGGGTAATGGCTTGGCTTTCTCCATTTTTTCCACAGACCCCAAAAGTGGACCCAGCATCCCAGGCTGTGGGATTAACTCAAAACCCAGGAACAATCTACTTGGGGACCACTCAGAAGCCTACTCAAGAGGCTACATGGCAAGGCCCCAAACACCAGCTGAAAGGCTGGCAGAAAGGCAAATTAATCACACACACACATTTGATCTCTTGACTTTAGCTGGGTTACTATTATGTACTACTGGCTCCTGTAGTTAGAAGAACTACTGTGAAGGGCTCATTTACCCATCACTAGGGAAGGTTTGGTTAATCAGCTCAAAAAGAATCTTCTTCTTCATGGGTCTGGATGTGAGAGGAAGCTCTGAGGATCCAAGTGCTTGTAGAATGGAAGTGAAGGCTTATCTGGAGCCAGAGACACATATCTGAAGAGCAGATCTCAGTGAAATTTCAGAGAAGAACTGACTGATGAGCCCACTATACCTGATGGCTGCCTAACCTGAATCTGTCCTAGGTGGCAAGGCCAAGTATTTTGGTCCGTCATCTGTCCCCCAGCAGACAACCCTAAGGAAAGGGCAGAAGAGATTGGGCACCTTCATAAACTCTTCCAGAAAGAGAATCAGGGACAAGGTGCTAAAGTTAGGATCAGACACCTGCCTTCTGTGAATTCCACTGTTTCCCAGTTCTTCAATTGGTGTCTGCATGATTTTCTATTTCAGCCTCCTTCTCTGCAAAACACCTAGATTCCTTCAAATGACCATCAGTCAGGATGGTAAGAGAGATCAGTCCATTGCTGAGACACTGGCAATGGATTGGATCATTCCTCAGTCAAAGTCCAGGCGCCTTGGAAACTCAGGCTCAACTCTCCCAGAAGGTCAGGGAATAGCCCCAGGTGGTAGAAGAGGAGTCCTGTACATGACAGCATAGGGCATGAGGCAAGGTGGGAAAGTCTATGGGAGTCAGTTTCAGGAAGCCCTCTGTGCCAGGTTAAGAGACTTATATATCATTCTCTAGGCAATGAAGAGCCATTAAATGTTATCCTTGGGAAGTAGATCAAGTGGCCTGCACCAGGTGGATGGGGGAGGGGCCAAGAATGGAGAAGGGTAGCCCAGTTCTGAGGCTACTGCAGCAGACGGGCCACAAACACGTCACTAAAGAGTGTCAAGACTCTGCTTATTCAAATAAACCCCCATCGCCCCAGGAAAATTCTTTGTAAATCCACTTGGAAAGTGACACTGGAGTGTAACTTTGAAGGTTAAGAAAAGAATTCATCTATTTGGAAGGACAGCAACAAATGTGAAGAATTTTGTACCTAAATCAAACAGAAATATCGGAACAAGATATGGATGAATCATTTGCTTTCATAGGATATTCATTACTGGGAAACAGAACAAAGCAGAGATTGCCTTACTGAGATGCGAACAGTGCAGTGGCCCACCCGCCTCATTTCCCTTTCCACCGCATAGCTCTTAAGGAATTCCAGAGTCTATTATCAGCACGATTTAAAGGCTAATGAAGAAACAATCTTTTTGTAAAGCAACAAAGAACAGAGTTTGAAAGCAGGTCCAGGAGAATGCAAGAGGAAACACTTGGTTCAGTGAAAGGCAAACTTTCCTATGGACATGCAATTTTTTTTTTTTAATACCATACGTTGCTGCGCAACCTCTAAAGCCTGTGCTTTCAATGCCTGTTTGGTGGGCAGCACTTGGCTAAATGCACCAAGTGTGGTTAACTGGGGTGATTTAATGGAAAAAATCCTAAGAGAAAAATGAAACTCAAAGCAGGAGAGCTCAGAGCAGTTTTGCTACGTGTTTTCTAGACTTTCCAATGTTTTCTAGACTTTCCAATGGATGCTGAGGTTACTCTAAAATGGAACATACTCATTTGTTTAAAACCTGCTGGATGAAGGTACTATGGGAAGTATTCAAGGGAATTGCTTTATAGAGGAAAAGAGGAGAAGGAACCCAAATCCACACAGCCCGCCCAAAAGTGTGATGTTAGTGTCATTTAAAATAGATATTTCATCGGGTGACAAAGTGATGTCAATTAGGCAAGCGGAAGGAAGAGAGAACACTTGGAATCCTGCCTGTGATGCTTATAAACTCTTGTGGCTTTGGGCAACTCATTTTATGATTCTGAATTTTGATAATATTCCTTGTCTACAGAACAGGATGATTGACAGGCTCCCTTGATATAATGTAGGGGAACACACTCTGCTTATGCTAGGGTTTTAATAAATATGAACTGTCATTTTTTTTCTCCCCTACAAAACTCTGAGTGGCTTGCATCTTATTCATATTTTTTTAGATTGCCTGCACCAATAATCAGTCTGATGTTTGTTTAGTCATTCAACAAACATTTAATTAGCCACCAGCACTTAACAAGTACTAAATCAGATGGGAAAGAAATGGTAGTGCTTTGTTTATATATTATATCTCAGGCACTTCATAACTGCTTGTTAAATAAGAGGATGAAAGAGTTTATTTTTTCTGTAGAACCATTAACCTGGAGCTATAGAATGTGGAAGCCCTGCTGCCATTCTTGGTGGTGCCTCTTATATCCTAGCAAGTCTGGCCCCTCTCTTATAGTCTTCCTCTCCTTTCTAAATGTCGCTGTCATCTTGACTGACCTTGTCATCTACGACAATGATCCACCCAGCACCCAGACCCCAGCTTCCTGACCTGCTTATCTGCAGTCCTGCATTCACTCTTTCACAGCCATGATGACTCTGGAAGTTATCATTACACATCTATTCCATGTTTGGAAGCAAATATGTATGGCTTACTACCTGACCTCCTCTACTTCCAGCTTGCTAATTCATTTACTTCCAGAATGTTGATTATTCAACTATCGTAGTACTTCCAAGCAATGATGCTTCAGTTTTCTTATCCACTGGCTCTCTCTTATCATCTTCACGTCCCCTTCCCCAATTTAGCCCCCACACACTCCATCACATCATTCAATACTGTTCTTAGTCCAGGGCAAACAGAGCCTTGTTCTGGCTTAATGCCCCAAGAAGCTACATGCTTTGGAATACTTTCATGATGTTTTCTAATTCTCCCTTCAGTGTCTGGGATCAGGCAGGGCCAGCAAGGCTATCTAGACAGAGCACCCTGAACCTAAACCTGAGCCTAAACCTAAACTGTCAGGGGCCTCAATCTGTGTTAATTCTTTCAAGAGCATTCTCTGACCCTATATCCCACTCATGAGGCAGACCAAATGCCGCAAGAAATCCAGAGTATTAGGCTTACAGGGTTTCCCTAGGGCCCTCAGGCTGGGCCTTGGTAATAGGAGGGAGGCCTGGTGAGAAGATGCCTCCCCCTAAGTGAGCACTGAGCAAGACAGAGTAGCCATAATGGTGCTGATATGCTGATTTGCCTGATATTCATTCACGATGGACATAGGGTGAGTTCAGGGTTCTGGGCCCCTGATGAGCCACCACTGATGGGGCCTCTGCAGTGTGTGTACACTCAGACCAGGGTGATGCATTTCTGTTTATTGCGCTCAATGGTGGGGGAAGGTGGTGGCAGGTGTCATTTATTCTGTGCACCTCTTCTACCTTCACCAACCACTGCTGGCACCCAGAGCATCACTGCATCCCTTCATGCCATTTGTCAAGCTGTCTTCTAGGGACAGCTCTACCTGTCTTTTCTGAATGCTTTTGAGACCATTGCTCTGTGCCACTGGGCAGAACTTTCCAATTAATATCCTCTTATTCCTAATCAATATGGCTATATCTGCTCTCCCAGGTTAGTATTAAACTCTGCCAGAAGATGGACAGACATTTCCTAAATGTATGGGACCACTCTTCATTTTCATGCTTTGCCACTGGGCCCCTTGCCTCTGGTGGCGGTATGTGGAATGCAGGGTGTAGTCAACATGGAGAAAGTTCCCATTCTAGGAATGCAGTGATTACATTCTAGGGAGTTCAAGAGAGGACATAGTTGGAAGATGTGCTGTTCTCCATTTACACGACAAAATTCAAAGAAATTCAAAGAAAACAACTTATCATTCACACTTTCCTGCATAGTCTGGGGAAGGCTTGTGTTTGTGGTCGTCGTCCACGAATCATGGTCACCATGTTTGAGGTCATTTCAGAGCGGTGTCCACAGGTGGCCCGATGGATCATGGCAGCATCACCATGAATGGTGTAGCCAGCATTGAGCTGATGACATCAGGGAGCTGCAGAGCCATGGCATGTGAGTAACAACAGCAATACTTCCTTTTCTTCTCAGTGGGAGATGCTGAATTATCCAGGCACCATGCCCTGGGCAATAAGGAACATGAAGAGGTGGTTCCTGGACATGAAAAGAAAGACGTGAAGCCTGAACCCTACATGGACCCCACAGACACTGACGGGACAACAAGCACACAGGGAACTCCCTCCTCTCTCCCTGTTGTCCTAACTCTTCAAAACCCTATACATCACATGAACCTGAAAATTTTGTTACATATGTTTATAAGGGCGCATAAAAAATATTGCTGAATGATACTAAAGAAAAAACCCACATCATATAAAGATAGGTACAGGCATACTTCAGTTTACTGTGCTTCACTTTTTTCACTTCACAGATACTGCATTTTTACTAATTAAAAGTTTGTGGCAACCCCGGGTTGAGCAAGTCTGTAAGTACCGTTTTTCCAACAGCATTTGCTCATTTCTTGATTCTGTATCACATTTTGGTAACTCTCATAATGTTTCTAAAATATTTAATTGCTATTATATTTGTTATGGTGATCTTTTATGTTACTATTGTAATTATTTTGGGGTGCCATGAAAGGTACCCATATAAGACATAGAAGTTAATTGATGCATGTGTGTGTTCTGATAGCTCCACCCAACAGCCATTCCCTCATCTCTCTCCCTCTCCTCAGCCTTCTTAGTCCCTGAGACACAACAATATTGAAAATAGGCCAGTTAATAACCCTACAGCAGCCTCTAAGTGTTCAAGAGAAAGGAAGAGTCATGTCTCTCAATTTCAATCAAAAGCTAGAAATGATGAAGCTTAGTGAGGACAGCACGTCTAAAAGCTGCAACAGGCTGAAAGCTAGGCCTCTTGCACCAGTTAACCAAGTTGTGAATACAAAGGAAAAGTTCTTGAAGGAAATTTAACACATGAATGATAAGAAAATGCAACAGCCTTATTGTTGATATGGAGAAAGTTTTAGTGATCTGAAGAGAGAATATAAAGAAAGCTTAGCACTGAAGAATTGAAGCTTTTGCATTGAAACATGTATATTATCATATGTGAAATAGATCGCCAGTCCAGGTTCAATGCATGAGACAGGGTGCTCAGGGCTGGTGCACTGGGATGACCCTGAGGGATGGGATGGGGAGGGAGGTGGGAGGGGGGTTCAGGATGGGGAACACATGTACACCCATGGCTGATTCATGTCAATGTATGGCAAAAACCACCACAATATTGTAAAGTAATTAGCCTCCAATTAAAATAAATAAATTTTTAAAAATTAAAAAAAAAGCTGAGCACTGAAGAATTGAAGCTTTTGAACCGTGGTATTGGAGAAGACTCTTGAGAGTCCCTTGTACTGCAAGGAGATCAAACCAGTCAATCCTAAAGGAAATCAGTACTGAATATTCATTGGAAGGACTGATGCTGAACCTGAAACTCCAGTACTTTGGCCACCTGATGCGAAGAACTGACACATTGGAAAAGACCCTGATTCTGGGAAAGATTGAACACAGGAGAAGGGGATGACAGAGGATGAGATGGTTGGATGGCATCACCGACTGGATGGATATGAGTTTGAGGAAGCTTCGGGAGCTGGTGATGGACAAGGAGGCCTGGTGTGCTGCAGTCCATGGGGCTGCAAAGAGTTGGACACGACTGAGCGACTGAACTGAACTGTATATGAAACACCCCCCACCACCACCACCTAGCTTTTAAAAATGCTTTGCTGAAACTCTTTGGGGAGCTCAAAGCTTTTCATGGCTTGAGCCACCTTGTCTCCTTGCAGGACCTTGAAATAAACATTTCTCTGCTAAAATAAATGAATAAATAAAAACATATACACAATGGAATATTACTAAGCTATAAAAAGATTGCACTTGAGTCAGTTCTAATGAGGTGAATGAACCTGGAGCCTATTATACAGACTGGAGTAAGCCAGAAAGAGAAACATTAATACAGTATATTAACACATATATATGGAATTTAGAAATAAGGTAATGGCCACCCTATATGCAAGACAGCAAAAGAGACAGATGTAAAGAATAGACTTTTGGACTCTATTGGAGAAGGCGAGGGTGGGATGATTTGAGAGAATAGCACTGAAACATGTATATTACCATATGTGAAATAGACGATCAGTGCAAGTTCGATACCTGAAGCAGGGCACTCAAAGCTGGTGCTCTGGGACAACAACCCAGAGGAATGGGATGGGGAGGGAGGTGGGAGGGAGGTTCAGGATGGGGGGACACATGTACACCCATGGCTGATTCATGTCAATGTATGGCAAAAGCCACAATATTATAAAGTAATTAGCCTCCAATTTAAATAAATAAATATTTTTTTTAAAAGAAATGGCCACATCCCCTCCAGCCTTCAGGAACCGTCACCCTGATCAGTCAGTCGCGATTAACATTGAGGCAAGAGCCCCTAGCCTACCAGCACAAAGATTGCGACTTTCTGAAACCTCAGATGATGGTTAGCATTTTTAGCAATACTGTATTTTTAATTAAAGTGTCTCCATTATCTTTTAGACATAATGCTATTTTCCACTTAATAGACTACACTATAGTGTAAACATAACCTTTATAGGAACTGGGAAATCAAAAAAGTTGTGTGATTCGTTTTATTGTGATATTTGCTATATTGCACTGGTCTTCAATCAAACCTGCAATATTTCCAAGGTGTGCTTCTACTGCTATATATTCACTCACCTCGACTGGGTCTGCTATCTCCTAAAGTGCTTTGTTTTTCAATTCTTCGTAATTATTTCTTTGAACATCCATCTTTTGCAAGCCTTCAACCACCCGCCACTACTCCCCCTACAGTTTAGAATGAACAGCTTAACAGAGACAATCAACTCCACCAGATAAGAATGTCAGTTTCCAGCCACCAAGCCTGCAACCATGAGCATCCATCTTCCTTCCACTTCCAGCAGAAGTTTCCCTTCTTCCTAATCCCATCCTGGGACCAGGTCCCCAGATCCCAGTCCTCAAGGAATCACTCATTGAGTTATTTTGTACTCTTGGATTGTCTATCCTTTCTACCTACATGGTTCTCCCAAACAGCATTTAAATATCCTCAAGTCTCTCCTATCTCAAAAAAAAAAAATCCTCCCCTAAACCTCATACTCCCTTTAAACAGTTACACAAGCTCTCCCCTTCCCATTCACAAACATTTCAAAAGAGTCATCTACAAAGATGCCCAGTAATTCTTAGGAGAAAATTATTGGATGGGGGTAGAGAACAAAACATACAGTCTCAAATATCAATATACTGATGGAGTATGGGACATGAAAAGAGTGGCATTGATACTTGAACACAAGGAGGGAAATACAAGCTCAAAAGTATCACCATGATTTGCAAGGATGTGATTCATAGCTGGAAGCCACTCTGAAAATGCATACTTTGTCCAAAAGGAGCAGTTCTGGTAGGCAAAGAGGCAAGATAGCATTTAAAGCAAGCAAATAGCCAAAGCCCTAATGTTGTAGTTCCATGAAAGGCCGATTGAAGTGAAGTGAAAGTCGCTCAATTGTGTCCAACTCTTTGCAACCCCATGGACCATAGCCCATCAGGCTCCTCTGTTCATGGATTTTTCCAGGCAAGAATACTGGAGTGGGTTGCCTGCCATTCCTTTCTCCAGGGGATTTTCCCAACCCAGGGACTGAACCCAGGTCTCCTACATTGCAAGTGGATACTTTACCATCTAAGCCACCTGGGTTTGAAAGGCCAATGGGCAGGGACAAAAGCCAGTGCCTTGCACATACTACCTCAGTCAGTGTTTACTTCATGAATGAATGAGTGAATAAGTGATGAAATCCTCCTGTATGGACAGAGCACCAAGCATTTAGCCTGGTTGAGAGATGATGGTCATTATGTGAATTTCAAAACAGACCTAGAGACAAGATCTACCAGTGATGAGTGACTGGCAGATCCTCAAGCCCTATATGCTGCATGTTTCATATGACTCTGCAACACTTGACCCAACTCCTCACATCTAGCTACCTTCTTGGATCTGATGATCCTCTCCAAAACCAGAAAGTTCCAGAAGGTCCAGCTGGAAATTTTAATGCTCCTTACCATACTTCAGCTGAACAGGAAGAAAGTAGAGTGAGCTAAGTCTCTAGAGTTGTGTCTAGCTCCTAACTGCCATTCAATAAACGTTGACCAAATCGAGTCTAATTCATCCACTCCACCCCAACCGCCCTCTCACACTCACACTTTACAGGTAGAGAAATCAATACCTAGAGAGGAGACGGCACTTGTCTAAGTTCCACATGAAAAACCTGACACCAGAGTCCCAGGGTCCCAACTCCTGGGTTCATACTTTTTATCATCTCTAAGTCATTGCTTTTGGCAATTGTTAGTCTTCTCCATTTATTCTGGCTTCTGGTCCCTGAAGGTAGATTTTTTAAAGTTCTGTCACTTGTCACTCATTTCCTCCTTGCTACCTACCCATATCAAATTTGTAATGAATTCTCCTTAGCCATATTCTTTGTGCCTGTCTTATTTCTGTCTTTCCCCCATGGAATATTTTCCTTGTAATAAAAAGGTTTAGTATCCTCAGTAGGAATGATGGGCAAAGTCAGCAAAAAAATCTTCAAGTTAATGAAACTCTATACAAAGGTGGTGAGCAGGCTGCACTTTGTGTGCCAGACTGGAAAAAGTAGTGCAGGTCTCTAGAAGGCAGGCTAAGATGCTAGTCAAGTTTTATATTACATTTTTCCTTCAGAGATAAAGAAATCCTCATTCCTACTCTTTCAAGAATTGAGTATGTTAGAAATTGAATGCCAAAGATTTGAAGAGCTGACTTAAATCCTCTGGAAATATACCAGAGCAAATTACAGGTTGGTCAGAGGTTTAAATGTGAAAAATAAAACTATAAATATGTAAAATAACATACAGGTGGAATATTTTTATACTCTTAAAGTACAGAAGGCAACCTTTTCTAGCATGAGTTTAAAGACAGGAAACATAAAGTAAAAGATTGATAGATTTTATTACATTTAAATTGAATTCTTTTGCACAACACACAGAAACAACAAGTTGTGAAAAAATTTTCAATATACATAACAAAGAAGTTAATGGTCATACTATTTAAAAACTCTTAAAAATCTGTAAGAACATAAATAACTTGACAGAAAAATGAGCAAAGAACACAAATGAAAAAGTCACCAAAAGTTAATTAAGATTTGAAAAGATGTTTGATCAAACTATTAATAGTGGAAATGTATTGTTGATGTGAATGCAGATTAGTGCAAGCTTTCAGCAGGACGATCTGGAGAAGTGCATGAATCAGACAAGAATGGGGCATATTAGAAAAATGTCCACTAGTAGGATTTAGTCAGTTAAGTTCTTTGTGTACCAATGCAAAGGAATATTATGAATGTGCTAAAAATGATGATGCAAATCTGTATTTACTGACATTAAATGGGGTCCTCAGCCCATCATTAAGTGAGAAGCTCAGGTTACAAGATAATGTGCATCAAATAATTTTTCTTTTTCATGAAAAAAGTTTTCTTTTCACATGATAAAAGCCTGCACCAACATCAAAATGTTACTTATGGCTTCTCTAGTGTGGGACTAAATGTGATTTTCAGTCTTATATGGCTTATATATGTCAGGCATTGTTCTAAGAACTTTATAAATATTACCTCATTTTTCCCAGAGCAGAAAATATTTTCATGTGGAGGGTAGAGTGGAGGGGGAGCCTCTCAGAAGTGAGAGGATGCTGGATAATATGAGACTCTTATAGAAGAAAACCACCATGTTTTGACTCAAAGCTATCTCCTTTTAATGACACAACAAGGTCAGCAGGTCATGGGATCCCCATTCCTTTGCCTTTCTCTGATTCCTTTTAATGATGGGACAACTAATTAGTCATTAAGGATTAGCCAAAGAGAGCTTAAGCAGAGGGGCAGGCTGGAGCTGGGGGAGGGGGAGTTTCCAGTCACACAGACCCAGCTTTGATTCTGGGCTCCACTACTTGGGAGCTGTATGATTCTGTTCAAGTTGCTTCGTTGTTCAGAATCTCAGTTTCCTTATCTGTGAGGTGGGGAAAGAAAGAAAGTAAAAATGAAGTCGCTCAGTTGTGTCCGACTCTTTGCAACCCCATGAACTGTAGCCTACCAGGCTCCTCTGCCCATGGAATTTTTCAGGCAAGAATACTGGAGTGGGTTGCCATTTCCTTCTCCAGGGGATCTTCCTGATCCAGGGATCAAACCCAGGTCTCCCGCATTGCGGGAAGACACTTTACCATCTGAGCCACCAGGGAAGCCCAGGTAGGGAGGGCAGCTAGAATGTTTATATCAAAAGACCATTATCTCCTAAATTTGTGCTCCACCATCACTTCTTCTTCTTCTTTAAAGACCTAGGAAGGCTGGCTTCCATCCTTCTGAAAGCATCCCAGGACTCTCTGGTCTTGGCCACCTGGACTGTAGAAAATGTTACATTCATCTGATGACTGGATTATCTTCAGAACAAGCTGTGAAGGCAAGCTTGGCTTGTCTGCTGGGATCTGGAATTATTGATTCTTGGTCTTGGAGTTCTGAATGTTTTGTGTTTTCAAGTGTGTTTGCTGTCTTGTTAAACCTGCCCTGGAAAAAACAGAGTGTTTGATTCCACACAGACGGCCTGAGTGTATTTTAAGTCATTTAAGTTGTGTCTGACTCTTTGAGACCCCATGGACTGTAGCCCACCAGGCTCCTCTGCCCATGGGATTTTCCAAGCAAGAATACTGGAGTGGGTTGCCATTTCCCCCTCCAAGGGATCTTCCTGACCCAGGAACCTGCATCTCTTATGTCTCCTGCACTGGCAGGAGGGTTCTTTACCACTAGTGCCACCTGGGAAGCCCACATAGATGGCCTACTTGATATATTTATTCTCTGACTAGAACCACCTCTAAGGATGGCTCACTTTTGCAAATTACATGCAAACACCAACTTTTTCTCGGTCCTCTCCATTTCAGCTTCAAACTGCCCAAGAATATTTCCTCCCCAACTTTCCAAATGCTTAACTCTTCCCCTTTTTACCAGCCCCGACTTATTATTTCATACTTTTGAACATAACAGCAAGATTTTGAGCATAAATGACAAGGCTTAGGGCCAGGGGTGAGGTCATGCCATAGATTTGGCCTGACCCTCCCAGGAGCCTTGGATTTAGTGATGGTGGAGGCTTCTAAACTGTCACACATGTCAGGTCTCTTAGAGTGTACCACCTTCATTCTGTAGAAAGCAAGACCAAAGTCCAGAAAAGGGCAGGTCTTAACAAAGGTCATGGGAATTAATGGTGGAAACAGGACTGGTTCTAAAGACAGCACTGAACGATTTTATCAGTGTCAGCTCAGCCCATCTCTATTTATTCCTTCATCAAAAAAATATTTACTGAATGTCTACTTTTTTTTTTCATAGATACTCCCTTTATTAAACATCTGGTGGTTTGTACCATCCAGAAAATACAATCTTAACAATTCTGTGGAAAATTCACCTTTTTTTATTTTTAGTTGCAGTAGCTTTACAATATTCTACTAGTTTCAGGTGTACAGCACAGTGATTCAGTATTTTACAGATCATACTCTACCAAATGTTATTATACAATGATGGCTATAATTCTTTATCTGATACAATATAAATTTGTTGTTTTATAAATAGGAGTTTTTAATTTCTTAATCCCATACACATAATTTGTCCCATCACACTTCTGTCTCTCCTTTGATAACTATTAGTTTGTTTTCTGTATCTGTGTAGTTGCTAAGTCATGTCCAGCTCTTTGAGACCCCATGGACTGTAGCCTGCCAGGCTCCGCTGTCCATGGGATTCTCCAGGCAAGAATACTGGAGTGGGTTGCCATTTCCTCCTCCATGAATGTCTACTTTGTATTCAGTACTGAGGATACAGCAGTTACCAAGACAGACATGGTTCCTGACCCCCATGGAGCTCACAGTCTGGTAGAGGAGACAGACTTGAGTCCCAGAACAGCTCCAGGAGGGTGTGCAGCATGGTATGTAGAGGCACAAGCTCTACTGCTCTGCCCCGCATTCTGATCATACTTCTGACATTCAATAGCCGTGTGAACTGGGGCGATTTCTTTAACTTCTCTGGATCTTGGTCTCTTCATCTCTAAAATAGATATACAAATAAGGTTTTGCAGATAAAAGCTAATTTGAAAGTGAAGCCTGCCACATAGTAAGTGCTATCCAGTATAGTATCATCACTAGGAAACCACATAGGGAAATGTGCTAAGAAGAAGTCCATTTTGAGTGCCCAGAGTAGGCGATCAGCATCCTGACTGGAGCCACCAGAAGGTGATGGAGAGCCAGGGGCTAGTAGGAACAGGGTCCATTAAAGGGCCTTCCTCCATGACCTAGAGGAATTTGTAAAGGGCTCTAGCACTGACTCCAAACACCACGTGACCTGCTCAAGTGCTTTCACCTCTCAGGCCCTAATTGCCTTAGCTGTGAGGGGAGGAAGCTGGGTGACCTTGGTGATTGCTGACAGCTAGGTCAAGGAGAATTATCACTCCCCAGTGTTAAAATGTTCTGGAAGGAAACACTACACAGATGTACTCTCCAAGTTGTCTGGGGCTGTTGTTCTTTCTTATTTCCTGAGTTCTCTTATACAGCTTGATGCTTTTCAAAGGATGCCTATGAAAGACACTCCTAAGGCATAGTCTTCATGGCTTTCAACAATTCAGTCTTGTTACTTCTTTACTTCCAGACCACCTCTGCAGCTGATCTCATAAAAGCAACTGGATTAGTAAATAAGCCCGCTCCCTTGCTGGAAACATCCAGCATTATTTTTCTGCCCCTTTCAGGATTATTTGTCAATCTCTCCCCTGAAATCCAGTTTTGTGCTTAGGTGGCTTGCCTTGGAGACTGTGAGCCCCTTGGGGATTAAAGACTCAGCTTTTTTCCTTGTGAACCCCTCAAAGTGCTTAATGCAGAGCCTTAAAATGGCAAAACCAGGATAACTGCATGATAACAGATAAAAGTTCTCTATGGCAATGATTCTTGAAGTGTGGATGTTGACCACTTGCGGTACAGTCACCTAGAGAAACTGATTTAGAGGTGTAGATTCAAGGCCTCCTCCTCATCTGAATGAATCAGGATCTTAGAAGAGAAGCAGTAATATACATTTTTAGCAGTTAAAATGGTTTGAATCCATCCAATAGTCTGAAGACCACTGGGTTAGATGTTCTATTTAGTTGAATGCTCAGTGGGACAGCAATTCATTTTCCTAGTTGTCAGCCAGAGAACTGATCTGAGTTTTAAAGAATGGCATTGAAACATGTATAATATCATATATGAAACGAATCGCCAGTCCAGGTTCGATGCATGATACTGGTTGCTTGGGGCTGGTGCACTGGGACGACCCAGAGGGATGGTACAGGGAGGGAGGAGGGAGCAGGGTTCAGGATGGGAAACACGTGTACACCCATGGCAGATTCATGTTGATGTATGACAAAACCAATGCAATATTGTAAAGTAATTAGCCTCCAATTAAAATAAATAAATTTATATTAAAAATAAAATAAAATAAAGTCCAGTTCAGCATTAATGTGTTCAGCTTCCAAGAATAAAATTTTCTTTGTTTTTTCCCCGACTACGACAGATTACCTCCACGTACATCTCTGCTGCTGCTGCTGCTGCTAAGTCGCTTCAGTCGTGACCAATTTTATGCGACCCCATAGACGGCAGCCCACCAGGCTCCCCCGTCCCTGGGATTCTCCAGGCAAGAACACTGGAGTGGGTTGCCATTTCCTTATCCAATGCATGAAAGTGAAAAGTGAAAGTGAAGTTGCTCAGTCGTGTCCGACTCTTAGCGACCCCATGGACTGTAGCCCACCAGGCTCCTCCATCCATGGGATTTTCCAGGCAAGAGTACTGGAGTGGGGTGCCATTGCCTTCTCCTTACATCTCTGCAGAGTTGACTTATTAAAGCAAACTACAACATCAGATCCCTTTCGGGTAGCCTCAGTGAGTTACTTGGGTAATTCCAGCTTTGGGAAGAATTACAGTAAATCACCAGCAAAATTCGACATGCCATCGGGGAAAGAACAACTTCTTTTCTTCCTTCTTGGCCCAGGTTTTTGGAAGTGACTCTCTCCTTTCAGAGTGCATCCAGAAGGAATGCATTTAGATGGAGAATGTCCCTAGTCCAGGCCCTCATTCATCACCACTCCTTCCCTGGGACTCTCCCACCAGTGCCCCTGCTGGGCTCCCAGACTCCATGCTGGTTCTGCCTCCCCTCTTTGCCAAGGTGAGCGTTCCCACCAGACCCAAGTTCTCTCTAATGGTGGGTCTTTCTTGGGCCACACAGCCTCCCCCAGCTTTCCATCAATCACCTAGAGTAGAAAGTCTAAGGTCCAGATAATTCAACCTGACATTGAAGGCTCTCAGTGACTTGGCCTTGCCCTCTCAGATCCTAATGTGCCTTCCTTTCCCACAAACACCATGTGCTCTAGTTCAGTGTTTCTCAAAGTGCAGTCCAATGGCTACTGGCTTCCTACTGAATTGAATTACTCAGGGTGAAATTTTGAAATATGTGCTTTAAACCAGCATCCTGGGGGATTCTTATACGTGTTAAAGTTGGTGAACCACTCCTCTTAACCACCTACTTCTCTAATCCTCTACTACCAACATTTAAGTCAGTGCTACTTCAATTCCTTTCTTGGATTCATGGACCACCACTAAGCTTCACTGCCCACTAAGTTGGAAAACCACTGGTCTAGAGAGCAGGTGGACAGTTTGGAAACAACCTAAATAAAACTCTCAAGGGAAATTTTCAGTCTAATTGAAAGGAAACAATAGGCATGATGATTCTCAAAAGCCTTGGAAAAGGGGCTGAGAAAATGGCTAGTACCACAAAGAAAGGAGTATTCATAAAGCTGTTTTTCAGAGAGGGGAGAAGAGATATTAGAAATTGGAAGTCATTGGAATTACCAAACGCTGGTAGATGATTGGGCTGTGAAATCTGGCCAGACCCAGATGAGGAGACAGAAGCCCTAGAAAATGAACCAACTTCTGATGGGTATACTGGGCTTAAGAAATTGCAGATCCCTCAATTATAACTCATTCCTGTGGGGGCAGCAGTTGTGGCTGGTCACCACTGTGCTTGCAGCGCCAACCTAGAACCTGGCATATAAAAGTTCTCAATAAATATTGGTTAAACAGGTGAGTGAATGACTGAGTAGTTGCCCAAAAATGAAATGGGAAATGTATCCTTTTTCTATTGGATAAAATAAAATCTTTGGATCACTGATAAAATGTTTTCTTCTAGGCCATATAATACAAACAAGAGACCTATGCTTTATACAGTTTCTCTAGAAAGACTTGGATTAAGAGATTACAAAATTAGAAAGTAAGAGAGAAAAAATAAATGTGTCTTCAAGTCACTGTGCTTTGTCCACTTTTCTAGAAAGGGAGCACACAGGGGTATGCTGTTCTAAGGAGGCTGATTTGGGATTTTCACAAGTAACTACTTTAGGAATGATAATCCACTCAAAAAAAAAAAAAAGAAGTTCTTATATCCTTGAAGGCATCTGATTAACAATTATGGGTGCCAACTGTTGTAGGTTGAGCTCTGCCCCTCCAAAAAGACATGTTGCAATCCTAACCCTTAATACCTCAGAAAGTAAGCTTAGCTGCAAATATGATCTTTACAGAGGTAATCAAGTTAAAATGAGGCGATTCTGATGAGCCCTAACCAATATGATTGGTGTACTTATGAAAAGGTGAAATTTAGACACAGATACCTACAGAAGAAACACAGCGTGAAGACAAAGGAAGAGGAGTTACTTATAAGCCAAGAAATGTCTGAGGCTACAGAAGCTAAGAAACAAGGCCTAGGACAGATTCTCCCTCACAGCCCTCAGAAGGAACCAACCCTGTTGACATGTTGATTTCAGACTTCCAGCTTCCAGAACTGGAGCTTCCCAGGGGACGTTAGTGGTAAAGAATCCGCCTGCCAATGCAGAAGACACAGATTCGATCCCTGGGTCAGGAAGATCCCCTGGAGGAGAGCATGGCAACCCACTCCAGTATTCTTGCCAGAAGAGTCCCATGGACAGAGGAGCCTGGTGGGCTAGAGTCCATGGGGTCACGAAGAGTCAGACATGACTGAAGTGACTTAGCACAGCACAGCACAGCACACAGCCTCCAGAACTAGGAGACAATGCATTCCTGTAGTTAGTACTGTTTGTGGTACTTTGTTACAGCAGCCTGAGGAAACTAATACACTCAGCATTATGGGCAACAGGATACATAGAAAGAAATGACGTCTTAGCCTGGGTAGTAGTAGTAGGTACAGAAGTGAACAGGAGAGTTTAAGAGAAGGGTTGAGACAAGAACACCAAGTCCAGGAGAATGCAAAGAGCTGTATAAGAGGTATAAGAAGGGTTATGGGAATTCAGAGGACTGGGGATGTTTATAGGTGTTGAGGGATGGGGAAAGGTTCTAAGGGAGAACTTTCTGGAGAACGTGTCATTGGAGCTACATTTTGAAGAGAAACAGAATTTGGACAGGTAGGGAATGTGGAAGAAGGAGAGGAATCCTTTCATTTACAAAAAACTTAAGTAAGAAATTCCTTTAAATAACTATTAATGGTTCCTTTATTATATTAATAATATAACTTGAGGTACAAATGCAAAATCTTGTTAAGTGCTGAAGCTGAAGGATGAACATGTGGGGAGTCATTGCATTATGCATGTTTGAATATTTTCATATGGAAATTAATAAGTATATAAGTATGTATGTATTTCAGAGCAATCAAAATTTTCTTAACACTCTCTAATGCAGCAGAATAGCTTTTGGACCAAAAACTATTTGGGTGTTAAAAACAAAATATTTTTCACTATGAGTATTAAAAGGAAAGCAGTTTCTTCTTATAGGTCAGCAGTGAATGTGTCCTCAGAGAAGTTATAGTACACTCACCAGCTCCTTAAGTTGAAATTGATAAAGCCCTAAGTCCATAGGGAATTTGAGGAGACTAGTGGAAAGCATGGGACTAGTGGCATCCAAGTCTTGACTCTTAGACTCTAGTTTTCATGCTGTTCTATGCCTATATCTTCTGGATGTTCCTAATTTTCATAATGGTTCTACTTTGGTTGCTTTCAACCAAAGGACCATAATATTTCATTGGTCATCTCTAAAGATATTTGGAGAACATCTCAGGGGGAAATTTGCCTTAACTCTGAGGCACTGCTGCCCTATTCATCACTTGTTTCCATGGAATCTACATCTATTAAGCAGAATGAGGATAAAGAGTTTGACTTTATTATCTAGAAATTGAGTTTAATATTGAGATATGCAGAGAAGTGTGCCTTAAAAAATAAAACTGTCTTTAGAAATTTACTCTGAGTTTGTTTGCTAGAGGAAATACATGTTTTCCTTAAAACAATAGTGTGCTAGTGCATGTCTGTACATATGACACAAATGATGTGTAGCACACAATTTACAAACAATAATAAAATATATTGAATATATTCCATACCATAAGATGTTATGGAAAGACTCAAATGAATTTTTTGGCCAACCTGATACAATATTCTTTTTTTATAAATTCCATATGTCCAGTTGATTTTCCCTGAATACTTTTTTTCATTTTTGCCAAGCTATTGCATTCACAGACTATCTATGGCTGCAATCAGAGTTAACTATGATTTGACAAATATAACTGTCATGAACTCTGATATATGATTACAAACAAGCTACATTTTACCCTCATAGAAATTATATTCATTAAACTAAAGCATCTTTCAGTTTCTGCATTACGGATGGTAGAAATTCACTTGTTTATCAGTGATATGAGTGACTTCTTGCTAAATCAGAGAATAGTTTTCAAATACTGGAAGACTATTTCCTTATTTTTTGCACTGTTCACAAATGTCATGGTTACAAACACAACACATTTTTAAGTTTCATTTGCATTATTAATATTTTCACCACCCCTTTCTTAAGTCTTGACAATCATCCAAGCCTTTAATTATAGTGTTTTCCGACTCTCATGGTATACATACTCTCACTACAGCAGATTTCATACTAACAATAAGATGTCACTAAATATGATGTTGGAAAGAGATGTACAGTGGCACACAACTGTATATATACAATTTCCATCATGCAGATACAATAGAGGTAAATAATATTAGGATCACACATAATATAAAACCTAGTGAACAAATAGGCAATGAGGAGTTTAAAATATCCATTTCTTCAGGAAGTCTGCCTCTGTACATCTGGAGGGGGCCCAGGATGGCATCATTGACTCAATGGACATGAGTTTGAGCAAGCTGCAGGAGATAGTGAAGGACAGAGGAGCCTGGCAGGCTACAGTCCACGGGGTCACAAAAGAGTCAGATACAACTGAGCAACTAACACTTGCAAAAAACTTTCTTAGGATGGACCTCTCTCCTGTTGTTTTCAGCCCATCTGTGCAGTGTAGTACAGTGGAAATATCCTTTCACTCCTATATTTCATCTTTTGGGGAGGGAAAGTGGAGTTTGCTTTAAATAATGTTTCCTTTGAAATTTATTTTGCTTTTCATCTTCACAATGCTGCCCGCTATCTCCCAAATTCACCTTCAGAATCCTATATCTTGAAACCCTCCTTTTGCAGTTCCTAGAAAATGCAAACTGCGTGAGAAACTCAGCCTTCCCTTCTGGCTTTCCTCCCTGCTGCCCCTTGTGAAGAGCCCCCAGCCCCCTTGGCCTCCCCAACAATACACTATCCTTTTTGTCTTGAGCCTTGTCCTTATACTGAAGTGACATCCCTTTTCTCTTCTCCCAGGGCCCCAGCGGCTACCTCTCTGGCCTTATGCATTCTTAGGCCACTTGTTGTACATGTTCCTATGCTAAGTTGTGATTTGTGTTTGTGTCATTTTAATGAGTCCTTCAAGGCTGCCTTTGAACTCTCTGCCCTATCCCCCTCCCCCTTCAGCTCTTTGCTTTCCCCTATCACAGGCTGGAGGCGACCTCTGTATTCTCACTCCATCTATGCTGGGTCTGCTGAGCTCATTCTCTTTGCTCCTTCCCTTCAATGGACCTTGGAAGCCCTCCTCCCTACCTCCACCAACCCCTCTATCCTGGCTTTTCCTGCTCAGCGGATTCCTGCACAACAGCCTCTTTTGAGGAGCCAAGGGGATGAGGCTCCTGGCTCCAGGGCAGGGACTGTTTCCTGGGAGCCATGTGGCCGCCATAGCTCCTTTTCCAGTTGCGTTCTGTTTCCCGCTGTAACTTGAAACGCAGCCTCTTCCTCCTTGTCTGTCTTCTCCTTCTCAGAAATGCCTCAGCCACTTTGTTCTTCCTTTTCTCCTTTCCCTCTGCCATTCAAGCCTGGGCATGCCTCTCTCCCTAGACAAAGTTCAAGCCCAATGTCCTTCTGCCAATGACACAGCCGAGTTACCAAGGCTCATTGCTCCACCAGTGATTGCTGGTACAACATCCATGTCCTGTCTTTGGGTCTCCCCAGTACCTGCACACAAAACAATTTCCAAACCAAAACTGGAACCATGACAGCCTTCTTCTGACTTCAGTTCAGTTGCTCAGTCGTGTCCAGCTCTTTGCGACCCCATGGACTGCAGCATGCCAGTCCTTCCTGTCCATCACCAACTCCCAGAGCTTGCTCAAACTCTTCTGACTGAGGCTTCATAATTATTAGAGTCTCCCCTAAAGCAAGAGTCCTTAAAATGTCTTCCCTGTGTATGTTCTGGGAAATAAACCCCAAAGAAGCAGAGTTCCTATCCCAGATTCAACTCTTGCCTGGCTCAAGCTGGAGAGTTCCCACTTGTCCCTCCAGCTCTTTGGGTCACATTTTCAGGCTTAGGCCAGGTCTCCAGACTGTCAGCTCCTTGTCCTGCAACTGTCTCCTGCAACTGTCTACATCTCCAATGGCTGGCTCATCGGGTCAGTGTTTTATTCCTGCAAAGAGTGAACAGCTTCCCTGGCTATAGGCTGCTGAGTAGAATCATCCCCGCTGCCACTCTGGCCCCTTCTCTCCTGATACGGTCTCCACCACAGATTACATTTCTCAGCCCAGCTGAAGCTGCCATCAAACCTCTCACTCCCCAGGATGTGAATTACTGTTAATCATCTCATGGGTCAGTTGCAATCAGATTAATAAGTAAAGTCCCCACCAGATCATTTCTGACTGCACAGCAGCTCTTGTCCTCCCTATGGACCAATACTCCCCCTGCAGAGGTCTCCAGCTTTTCTCACCCCTGGCCTTCCCTTCCTCTCAATGCCTTTAGTCAGGACACTGCAGACACAGCAATGTTATCCTGGAAATTCTTCACATCTACCTCCCTCCTCTCATCTACCCTAGTTCTTGGGGTTTTCCTTATCTTACCTTTAAAGGGTTCTTGCTTACCGCTGGCTCCAAAGCATGTGTCAGAGTCAAGGTTCCTTCCCCATCATGATCAATGCCCACCCTGTCATCCTCTTCTTTCTCTGGATCTAGCTGAACTGCTACTTCTTCAGAGCTCCGTGCACCCCTTTTCATGGTGACCATGTTGTCTTCTTCCCTGCATTCATTGTTTACTTACAGGTTGACCCTGGTTCTAACCTACCAGTGCCCCTTTAGGCAAATAGGGCAGGATCAGGTAGCATCTCAGTGTTGCATTAGGGAAAGGTGAAGCCCAGAGAGATTTCATGATTGGCCCAAACTCCCTTGGTGAGTTCGTGTTTGGGGCTTCCTGGCTCTTAGCTGGGTAATCTGTCTAGTAGAGGCTGCTGCTCACGATGCATTATCTAAATAACTTCTGACTTAGCCCAACCATCTACGAATAACCCTTGTTTCCCGGACCACTGAGAAATGGAGGGTCTGGTTATAGTTAACAGTCTCTAAATGACTTGAGCTTCCACCCAGAGTTTCTGATCTTCTAATAACAGACTTACTGCAAATAATTGTGTATTAAGCACACTATACACATTCTGTACCCTCTTGAGAGTAAGTTCTGTGAGCAGAAGAGGGGCACAATGGTCCCCCACTCTTTGCCCTTACCACTCCTTCCACCCACTTTGTGGGTGTATCATAGTTCCTCCCTTTGCAAAGATAATTTACCTTCTGTGCAAAATATCAGTTTCTCTGTATTTTTCTCTCTCCATCTCTGTCTCTACCATCAGCCTAGCCCCATCATTAATTTGCTGTGTGACTCTGAGACAATCATTCCCTTCCTTGTCCCTGATCTGCATATCCAATTCCTAATTAAGAAAAATCTACTTTATCCAGATTGGCCCAAATGTCAGAACAGAGGCTTGATGAACAGCAAATCTAGAAGGATTTAGAAGAACCTAAATAGTATCAAAGGACACACAATAAGATCCAAATGGATGGGACACACCTGATTCCTACAGAAAAAGACAGTATCATCAAGAGGCAGATTTTTTGCAAATTATTATAAAAATATGACTCCAATCAAAGAATCAGTGATAATTTTTTTGAACATTACAAGTTGATTCTGAGTTTCTTCTGGAAGATTTAATGTAATTATAAATAAGAACATTTTTAGATAAGAAGAATAAAGGAGAACATAGGTACTAAGTATCAAAATATACTATAAATATAAAAATCTATTAAACTAGCCTATTACCAGCACAGAAAGAATCAGGTAGATCAAATAAACAGAATAAGTATTCTAGAAACAGACATATATACCTGTCTATATACGTAATGTATAATAAGGTTTATGATATTTACAAATCATTGGGGAAAGTAAACATTATTCAACAAATAGCACATAGGGACCATTATCTATTTGGAATAAAATATGCAACTTTATTTCACACATATACAAAAAATATTCAGGTAAGTTAAAAAGCAACATGTAAAAACTTAAGTTTTACAAGAAAGTAGAAAGTAATATATAAGTAAAATATTCAAACCGAAAAACCATAAAGCAAAATATTGACAATATCAGTACCTAGAAGATTTAAAATTATATGGCAAACTATATATATAAAGTTAAAGGACAAGCAATAGATTAGGAAAAATATTTGCAGCATATCTGACAAAACGGTTAATAGTTCTTCTAAGCAAAGTATTTCTACAAACAATCCAATCAAAAAATGATTGAAAGGGACTTCCCTGGTGTTCCAGTGGTTATGACTGCACTTCGCAGGGGGCTCAGGTTAGATCCCTGGTTCCGGGAACAAAGATCCCACATGCCACCTGGCATGGCCAAAAATAAAAATTAATTAATTAAAAAATGATCAAAGAATACCGGATGTTATTCACAGATTTTTTTTAAAATAATACAAACTGCCAATTAATGTATTAAAATATGTTCATTTTTACTAAATAAGAGTATAAAAGTTAAAATAATACACTGTTTTTCCAGTCAGATCAGTAAGCATTAAAAGGTTGGTAATATCATATATTACTGGGTGTAAAAGGAACTAGATATGCATGGACTGTTAAATAGAATGAGCACATATAAATACATGTATATATATATGTATTGATACATGCATTTATATATGTATAATACTAGGCAATATGTAATAAAATTTTGTATCTATATGCTTCACAACACTAAAATTCCATTTCAAAGAATCTATAATTCCTTCTACAAAAATATTTACTTAGGTAAACAACCTAAGTTTTTATCAATAAGGAATGCTTCAATTTATTACAGTATGTCCACACAATGGGGCTCTATGTAGCCATAGAAAAAGCAGGGACAGATTTACGTGTCCTGTAAAGACATCCATGATATCTTGTTAGGTGAAAGAATAAATTGCAGTCTCATATGTCTAATATGATTGCAATTTACAATGTATATACATATATATGTATATATAACTGAATCACTTTGCTATACACTTGAAACTAACACAATTTTGTACATCAACTGTACTTCTATTAAAAAGGACATATTTATATGTATATACATTTAACCATGTACTTACAAGTATAATCAAGGTCAAGATGTTTATGCAGCAAAATGTTGTAGGGCTCAGCCTTTAATGTGACTGGAGGGACTAAAGTGGGCACTCTCATTTTTTACTTGATATTATTCCCACAAAAGATGGCAGAAGGAAAGCAATTTTTAAATTTTTATCTCTTTGCTTTAAAAATACAAGCAAAATCAGTGAAAGAGTCAAAAGAATTAATGTGAATAAAGAGTCAATAATTTCATTCATTCATTTAATCAATATTTAAGCACCTACTTGGGTACCAGGCAGTACACAAGGTGCTGCGTGTACACTGATGACTAAGCCATGGTGCCTGCTATTAAAGAGGTTAAATGTGCATGCATGTTCTTAGTGGGTAGTGAGGGAATAAGGATAAGGGTGAGAGAGAGAAGGAGAAAGAGATAGAAATAAGCATACAAGGACATTCCTACTGAAAGAGTGGTGATGCCACCAAGTGAAACAGTAAATACTGCACTGAGGGACATCCAGATGGAAATATCCAACAGACAGACAGACACGGTTCTGAAGTTTGAAGGGAGAGATCTGGGCAAAAGATAGGAATCACAAGAGTACTCTGCCCAAGGTAATAATGAAAATCCTGAGCGTGGATAAGATCGCCTAGGAAGAGAGTGAATAGTCAGAAGATTCCCGCTTGGGAACCTAGTCTTAAAAGGGCACATGGAAGAAGACAAACCAGCCCTGACCAGTGTGGAGACCTGCAATGGATCTTCCACACTTAGTAACAGAGATGTCATTTGTGTTAGTTTCTGGGAGCAGATTCAGGGCTAGAATCCAAATCATGACGCTTTAAGAATGAAAAAGTGGTGAGTTTGTGGACTACTCTTATGAAAAATTTGGACATGAATAGAAGAAAAGGAATCTTGGTCAGGTAGTTAGAAGAGAATGAAGTGTCAGGGAGACTTCTTTTTAAGATGAAACTTCTTAGAGGAGAGAGTAATCTTGATTCCTCCTTTATGTATTATTTTTCCATTTCTGGAGAATAAGCATTTCCTCATATCAGTAGTCTGTTAAAATACTTTAAATTTTTTTATGTAACATTCATATAGCAATAGCATAATTGCTTGACTAATAATTACTTAACTAATATATTGAACTAAATGGCAATCTGTGAACATTTAGGTTAGTCACAATTTGAGGCTATTATGAGTAAAAATCTTTATATGTAAATCTTTGAACACTGAACCTCTGCAGGAGCTTAGGATGTGTGTCAATAAAAATAGAATTCCTGGGCCAAAGTCTATGAAACATTCTAAGGCTCTTGATATACATTGCCAATTGCCTTCCAGATGTGTAGATGAATGTTCTTCTCACATCTCTGCCACAACTTGGCATTAGCACTAAAAGAAAAGCTTCCTAATTTGATAGATAATAAAGATAGCATTTTTAAATTTGTGGTTTTTACTGCTATTATGGTTTTCATGTTTATTGGCTTTTGTATTTCTTTATTGTGAACTGTCTGTCCATATCCATGGCCTGTGTTTCTATTGAGCAGATTCATCTTTTCTTATTGACTTGTCAAAATACTTGATATATATATTCATTGCAAATATTGTTCTGACTCTGTCATTGGCCCTTTAATTTTATTTTTCGTGATTTTCTTGATTTGTAGTTCTTTTTTAAAATCAAGTTTATCAGAGTTTCTCTTCATGGTTTCTTCCTCCACTTTCAAGCTGAAAATGTTTTATTTACCCCCAAATCACATTATTATTCAGCTCATTGCCTCCTTCATTATTTCTTTTTGTATAGATAACTCTTTTTGCTTTTCTTTATTTTTTTAAATCAAAGTGTATTTCATGCTTATTCCAAAACACACAGAGATTCTGTGAGGGGGGGTTGTTTTGCTTTTATGAGTATATGTCAAAGTGTCATTGTAGTATGTCATGCAAGGGAAAAGCTTCTCTCTGATAAACTAAGCAATTATTTTTACCGGGGACATTTTTATATAGAGTTTTCTCAAAAGAGATTTGAATTCTCAAAAGAGAATTGAATTCTGCAATTGGATTTTTAAAACTAATAATATCTCATGTCTAGCCATCTATGTTTATGCATATGTGTCTATCTCATTTCATTTTAAATGGCCACATATCAAACTTCTTTTTAATTGAAGGATAATTGCTTTACAGAATTTTACAGGTTTTTTGTCATACATCAACAAGAATCAGCCGTAGGTACACCCATGTCCACTCTCTCCCAGACCTCCCTCCCAACTCCCTCCCCCACCCCACCCTTCAACCTGTTGCAGAGCCCCTGTTTGAGTTCCCTGAGTCATACATCAAATTCCCATTGGCTATCTGTTTTACATGGAGGAGGGAGAAGGGGAGATGTATGGAGAGAGTAACACATATCAAACTTTTTAAACAATCAAAATTTGTTTAGGAGTATCCTGTGAGCTCTATCTTTAATAATAAATGTTTATGTTAAATAGTTAACCAATTCTTCCAGTGCCTGTTATGGATCAAGTTGTCCTTTTCCCCAGATCAGAAAGAATACCCTTAATGCATAATAAATTATTATATACCAGGGCCAGTTTCTAGACTTTTTATTTTGTTCCATCAATCTATGTCTATTTCTTTTAGTGATACTGCAATTTTGTTGCATCTTTTTTGTATAATGCTTTTGAAGGTCTAGAAACACAGGTTTTAGAGGGAGGAAGAGAAAAGGAGGAAAATGAAATCCTCCTCTTAGGTACAATTCAGTGAACTTCTAAACATCCCAGAGATCCAGCCACACCAGCCCAGCTGCTTTTAACTGCACGGGATTTGTTTGTTCTTTTAGTTTGGCTTGGTCTTTTGGTCCGTTCAGCGGACTTTCTGGTAGGACTTGAAGGCATAAATCAGTGTCCAAATGTCAGCTCTGCCGGGACAGAGGAGACACACCCCCACTGCGCTGTGCAGTAAGAGCAGGTATTCTCAGTTTGGTGGCAATGCCCTAGGTTCTGAAGCTGACTTTGGGAAAGTAGTGACTCTTCTTGCTTTTCTGTATTAGGGGAAGTTTTTCTGTATTAGGGGAAGGTGTGCGTGTGTCTGTCTATCTATGGAGAGTGGACATAGACCCACGCATTTGCTCAGGGTCAACCCGCACCACCTCACATGTTGAAGAAGGCACCTGTGGGGCTTTCAAGGACTTCAGGTCAAAGCAGCCTAAATTGAATTTTATAAAACCCAGAGAAATGTTCACTTCCCACAAATTCAAATCAGGGCTCTCCTCTTCCCAATACACCAAACTTACATCAAGCTTCCCAGGCTCTTCATCATTATTAGTTTATAAAGATTCATTGATATTCAATTAAGTAGTTCTAATGTTCTCAATGCCGCCCTAGACAGCACTTTATAAAAGAATACATCCGCCCTCTGGAGACAGCTGGGGAAGCCAATTAGTGGGGGTAAATTTGCATATCAATCCAGCTGTGGAATGAAGTCAGCCTTGTTCACCAGTCCCAATGTGAAGAGCATAGGGAAGAATCCAAGTGCTCCTTGTCCTTTATTCCCTCACCTCAAGTGAGCCACTGCTTTCATTGAAAGGCTGTGAATAGTGGGAGAGAAAACCCATAAATGCTCCCATTCCTTGCCAAGTATACACTATCACTCAGAAGCCGTTATTAATGGGGAATGTTTAATGTCACCCCAAAGGTTGGTGCTAATTCACATAAATATTGTATCACTTAACAAAGAATTTTTGTTTCAGCGGTTGAAAAATTAGGTAATAATTCCATTGTCAAGTTAAACTCCAATATAGTTGAGGTTCAATTTTCTAATGATTCCATTATATTTATAGCAAGGGTTCTGTTCAACTCAAGAAACAATTAATGAGTTAGTACTATGCTCAGATCCTGTGCAAAGTACTAGAATAGGAAAACACACTTTGTTAAGGCACAGACCACAACTTCCAATGAGCATAAATTCGTGGACTATGAGAGCTGAAAATGTCCCTGAGCTCAATAAGCCAAACCCTAGATACTTTTTACCAAGTTCTGCCACTAGAAGCTTCCCAAGACAGCCTTTTCGATCTCTGAGGCTATTTGTTTTTTCTCCCCTGGTTTCTCCCTTCCTAGGCTAAACTGAAGCTCTTCCACATTGCACAGAACTGTAGGAAGCTTCTACACCAGCATCAGCTCTCTGCTGAACATGATGGTAAAGTCTGTTCCCAAGCCCTCTAAGAGCATATTTCCCAGAACTGGGCACAATACCTGAGAAGAGTTCTGATAGGCCAGAGGAGGGCAGATTTCCTATCTCCCTCTTTTTAAGTTCAGTTCAGTTCAGTTGCTCAGTTGTGTCTGACTCTTTGTGACCCCATGGACTGCACCATGCCAGGCTTCCCTGTCCATCACCAACTCCTGGAACCTACTCAAACTCATGTCCATCATGTTGGTGATGTCATCCAACCATCTCATCCTCTGTCATCCCCTTCTCCTCCTGCCTTCAATCTTTCCCAGCATCAGGGTCTTTTCCAGTGAGTCAGTTCTTCTCATCAGGTGGTCAAAGGATTGGAGTTTCAGCTTCAGCATCAGTCTTTCCAATGAATATTCAGTACTGATTTCCTTTAGAATTGACTGGTTGGATCTCCTTGCAGGTGGGAGACCTGGGTTCGATCCCTGGGTTGGGAAGGTCCCCTGAAAACAGAAAGGCTAGCCACTCCAATATTCTGGCCTAGAGAATTCCATGAACTGCATAGTCCACAGGGTCGCAAAGAGTCGGACACAACTGAGTAACTTTCACCCTCTTTCTAAACAGCAAACCAATTAGGATCATCTTTTAGCAGCCACACCACACTGGAGTCACACCGAATTTTCACTGAAAATCCTAAAATTAGCAATCTGGCATCAGAGAAAGCACAGAGGCTTGTGAATCAGATCCAGGTTTCAGTCACACTTGCAACATGAGCTGTAACCTTGTATGAGTTAATTAATCTCTCTAAACCTAAGTTTCCCCATTTGTCCTTATTAATCTTTATTTAGCATCCTTTGAGAAGGCTCACTCTACTACAAGTAAGAGTGTATCTCAGAGCAAGGTGAGTTCAGGTCGGTTGTTAGATAAATCTAACAAATTCCCAATTAAAATCTCAACAGGATTTTCTGCAGAAATCGACAAGATGATACTAAAATTTATTAAACCATCTTTAACAAGCACAAAGTTGAAGGGTTCACACTACTTAATTTTGAGGCAATACAGAACGATATTATCAAGACAGCATGGTACACCTGCAACTAACACACAACATTGCTAATCAACTATGCTCCAATATAGAATAAAACTTTTTTAAAGAAACAAAAAATTAAAAAGGCAGCATAGTATTGAAGGACAGAGAGAAATATAGATCTATGTAAAAAAATGGAGAGTTCAGAAATACATGACAACATCTATGATCACTTGCTTTTTAAAACTGAGATACAATTCACATACTATAAAATTCACTATTTTAAAGCTCACAATATGCTTTAGCATATTCATTAGATTGTGCATTCATCATCGCTAATTCCTGAGCATTTTTATCATTTCAAAAAGAAACTGTACTCATTGGTAGTCATTCCACATTCCCTACTATCTCAGTCCCTTGTTACCACTAGTCTACTTTCTGTCTCTATGGATTTGCCTTTTCTGGACATTTCACATAAATAGAATCATACAATATGTAACATTTTGTGTCTGGTTTGTTTCACTTAGCATAATGTTTTCAAGCTTCATCCACGTTGTAGTATGTATTAATAATTCATTTTTTATGTCTGAAAATAATATTCCACTATATGGATGTACTACATTTTGTTTATCCACTTATTTGTTGATGGATATTTAAATGGTCAAAGCTATTAAATAACTATTTCTCCAAATAAGATATACAGATACTCAGTAAGCACATGAAAAAGTCATGAGGGAAATGCAAATCGAACACTTTATACCCACTAGACTGGCTATGAGCAAAAAGACTGTTGTGACAAGGACGCAGAGAAACTGGAGGCTTCATTGACTGCTAGTGGAAATGTGAAATAGTGCAGCCACCTTTGAAAACAATCAGGCAGTTTCTCAAAAGTTTAAACACAGAGTTACAACATGACCAAGCAATTTTAACTCCAAGGTATATACATAAGAGAAATAAAAACATACATCCACACAAAAACTTGTACATGAATGGAATGGCCAATTGCTTTTTTGAAGTGGTTGGTCCAGGGTCTGCCCCAGCAGAAACCCAGCCCAGACAACAGAGACTGTTGTCTGTCCTTTTTCTCCTATGCCTGGGATGGATCCATATGTACAAATATAATGACCAACATTGCCGAAGTTTATCCCTGTTTTATTAATCAAACTCCTTTCATCCTAAACCTCAAGTTGACCAGGCTAAATTACTACATTAATGGAAAATAATAAAAATCAAATGTAACAAAGTATTCTGTGTATACTATGTAAGCCAGTAAAATCATGTGTGATATGACAAGAACAACTTTGTTTTCAGTGACCTCAGAAGGTCAGATTTCATCCAATAGTCTTGTGACTTTAGAAAGATAATCTTCACTATACTTGAAATATTTGCACCTAGGACACAGCCACAGTTTTCAAGTCTTTCCACACTACACCATGCATCTAACATGAAATTCCACAACAAGAACCTTTAGACTACATGTTTTGAGTTTCTAGTAATATCTTGAAAAATGAAGTTTATTTCCCCTGAACCTCAGCTAACTCATTTGTAAAATGATGATATTAACTACTGCCCTCACTTCATAGTGTGTTTGAGGATCCAGATAAATAATGGATATGAAGATATTTGGAGAGAGACCAGTTGTTCTCAGATGATGCTGGATTGTGGTAATGCTGTAAGTCGTGCCAAATAGACATTAATGTTTTTAATCCTAATTTTATTTTAGATACTACACCAATGTAAAGTTGAAAGTTTTCTTTCTTGGGGAGGATTATCCTACATTCTCTTAAAAGACATTTCTATTTCTAAATGAAATGATGTAAGACAGTATTTGTTTCAGATGTCCCTATTTTGAAAATAAAATATTGACCACTCTGTATTGTTTTCCCAATTTTTTGAAAAATAATTTCATCTAACCTAAGATGTCATCAATTTTAGGATGCATTTCAATCTCAGAGATGTTAAAACATGAAAAAGAGACTGTGTGTTTGAGTCTATGAAATAGTATATCTCCTTTATTTTTTTTAATTTAAATTTATTTAATTGGAGGCTAATTACAATATTGTATTGGTTTTGCCATACATCAACATGAATCTGCCATGGGTGTACATGTGTTCCCCATCCTGAACCCCCCCTCCCACCTACCTCCCCGTACCATCCCTCTGGGTCATCCCAGTGCACCAGCCCCAAGCTTCCTGTATCCTGCATCAAACCTGGACTGGCGATTTGTTTCTTATATGATATTATACATGTTTCAATGCCATTCTCCCAAATCATCCCACCCTCTCCCTCTCCCATAGAGTCCAAAAGACTGTTCTATACATCTGTGTCTCTTTTGCTGTCTCACATACAGGGTTATCATTACCATCTTTCTAAATTCCATATATGTGCGTTAGTATACTGTATTGGTGGTTTTCTTTCTGGCTTACTTCACTCTGTAAAATAGGCTCCAGATTCATTCAGCTCATTAGAACAGATTCAAATGTATTCTTTTTAATGGCTGAGTAATACTCCATTGTGTATATGTACCACAGCTTTCTTATCCATGCATCTGCTGATGGACAGCTAGGTTGCTTCCATGTCCTGGCTATTGTAAACAGTGCTGTGATGAACATTGGGGTACACGTGTCTCTTTCCCTTCTGGTTTCCTCAGTGTGTATGCCCAGCAGTGGGATTGCTGGATCATAAGGCAGTTCTATTTCGAGTATTTTAAGGAATCGCCACACTGTTCTCCATAGTGGCTGTACTAGTTTGCATTCCCACCAACAGTGTAAGAGGGTTCCCTTTTCTCCACACCCTTTCCAGCATTTATTGCTTGTAGACTTTTGGATCGCAGACATTCTGACTGGCGTGAAATGGTACCTCATTGTGGTTTTGATTTGCATTTCTCTGGTATGCTTTACAAATGCAAGTGACTAGTATTAAGGGCTAACAATAGTGCTAGGTTTATTAGCCATAGAGACTTGGTAGCATTCATAGTCAGTTGTTGTGCATTTCTCATGTTGCTCAGGAAGGAAACTGAGGATCTGAGCAGGAAAAGATTTTTCTATGACCTCAAGGCCAAATACATATCTGTTTCCCCTAGAGAATTTCTCTCTGACATGGTCTTGCCCTAAATGGAGTAAAAGAAGGCTCAGGACACAGAAGACTTGGCAGACAGTCTGCATGGTGAGAGAACTAAGGTTTTCAAAGATCAAGATGATGTCCCTCTTCATCATCCCTTCCCAAGATATCTTCAGCCATCATAATAGCTACAATACATTATCTCAGATTCAGGATTAAATGAACATCCTGGCCAGATCATAATTTTGAGAGGTCCAGAAGCCCAAGATAAATGGAGTTTGAATAACAAACCCAAAAAGTACAGCTCATCTTGGGTTTGAGTCAAGAACAGAAATGGAAAGTAAATAAAAATATCTATAATTCTATCTTTGATTTATTTCACTTTTTTCTGAATTATACCTTTGTACTAACTAAATAGACTTTTTCCAGTTATCCTAACAGGTGTTCATAGAACATTTAGGCAAAACTAAAAACTCTAAGTCACACATGAGTTTGAGAACATCCTTGAGAGAAATTCCTAGAAAGCAAGATTATCTCTTTTGTTCCAAATGCATCAATTGTTCCAATGCATCAGGTTTGTAACCAAGCAGGAGTTCCGTGTAAGGGCTGATGACCAGCAGTCCAAGATCAGTGGTTGTCATATGAAGGTGGAGGGGGCAATTCTGCCCCCCAGAAGACTTCTGGCAATGTTTGGAGACTTGGGAGATGTGCTACTGGCATCTAGTGGGTAGAGGCTAGAGATGTTACTAAACATCCCCCAATTCACAGGGCAACCCTCCAGCACACACAAAAGTTTCCAGCCCAGAATGTTAATAGTGCTGAAATTGAGAAACCCTGTCCTGGTGGGATGATTCACAAATCTTACTGTGAATCTTACCTTGTCACTTACTAGCAGGGCAACTGCAGATCTGTATGCCAATTTGCAGCATCTGTAAACTGGGAAAGATGGGAACAGTAGCTATGTTACAGAGTAAGCGCTCAGTGTTAGTCATTCTCTCATCCCTCAGCTGTGCTGTTTACGAAGTCCATGGCTTTGGGCAAGTTACTTAACCTTTCTGAGCTTTCACTTCTTTATTTGTAAACCAGAGTTGTATGAAATACTCTGGGGGCTCACAAGAAATGGCACTTGAGCTGGGCTTCAAATAGGCTGGTTTTGACCATTATGAGATGAAGTGAGAAGTGTCAAAATAAGAGAAATTATCCTTGTATGGACAGGGGCTTGGAGGAAGAAGTTGTTCTTCTAACAGTTTTTTTTTTTTTTTGAAGTATAGTTGATTTACAATGTTGTGTTATTTTCTGGTGTACAGCAAAGTGATTTATAAACATATATATCTTTGTATATACATATAAATATTTATACATATAAATATATTTATATATATAAAACTATATATATATATCTCCTTTTTCACATTCTTTTCCCTTATAAGTTATTACAAGACACTGAATATAGTTCCCTGTGCTATACAGTAGGTCCCTGTTGGTTATCTATTTTATACACAATAGTGTGTTTCTGTTCACCCCAAACCTCTAATTTATCCCTCCCCCTCCCCACCTATCCCCTTTGATAACCATAAGTTTGTTTTCTATGTTTGTGAATCTCTTTCTGTTTTGTAAATAAGTTTGTATCTTTTTTTTATATTCCATATATAAGTGATATTATATGATATTTGTCTTTCTCTGACTTGCTTCACCTGGTATGATAATCTCTAAGTCCATCTATGTTGCTGCAAATAGCATCATTTCATTTTTTATGGCTGAGTAATGTTTCATGGTATATATGTACCACTTCTTCTTTATCCATTTATCTGTAGATAGACGTTAGGTTGCTTCCATGTCTTGGTTATTGTAAATAATGCTGCTATGAATAGGGGTTCATGTATCTTTTTGAATTATAGCTTTATCAAGATACATGTCTTCTGGCAGTTTTGTATTCATCCCCACTCCCTCCAGCTTCCTCCACTCTGCAGTGGTCTCATGGCAAGTAAGAGCCAAGGAGCAGGTATGCCAGTGTTCAGACACTTGTGTGTGTGCATGTGTAAGCGTGTTTAGTTGTTCATTCATGTCCAACTCTTTATGACTCCATGGACTGTGGCCCACCAGGCTCTTCTGTCCATGGAAGTTTCCAGTCAAGAATACTGGAGTGGGTTGCCATTTCCTCCTCCACTGGATCTTACCTACCCAGGGATCAAACCCAAGTTCCTTGAGTTGTCTTTAAAGCATTGCATCACATCAAGGTGACAGCCAATCACCAAATATTGTGAAAGTCCCTATTATGTATTAATGCTAAGTCACTTCAGTCGTGTCTGACTCTGTGCGACCCCATAGACAGCAGCCCACCAGGCTCCCCCATCCCTGGGATTATGTACTAGCCACCAGGCTAATCAAAAAGGAAAACAAGGGGAAGAGAAGAAGAAGAAATTCACACTCACTGAGCACCTACTCTGTCCCAGATACTGGGGAAGGGGTTATGTTAGTCCATTTGGTGCTCACAATTCCCTATGGAGTGAGAATTACTGTTTGTGTTACCTATACCCAATTTCAGGTCAAAAAATAAGCTTAGTAAAATAAGTCCCTTGCCAAATTCACACAGCTGCAAAATCAGAACATACAACTAATTCTGTGACTCTGGAATAAGACATGTTCTGCTCAATTACTCTCTCTGCTCTCAGACCATTAAAATAAACAGATGTGACCCTGAACAAGTCCCTTCCTCTCTCTGGGCCTCAGTTTTCATGTGAAAATTGATGGTTTTGGACTAGATCATCTCAAAGTTTCCTTTTCTCTCTTTTGCTGATTTTACTTAAATTGAATTAAAAGAAAAATCTCTGGCATTACTATTTTTTCAGTGAGTTTGCCCAGAAGTCATTCTGACAGAATCTCTCTTTCCAATTTGGTTAATTTGCAGTGAAAAATGCTTTTTCCAAGCTGAAATGGAAAACTAGGAAATTCGTCAATTACCTAATGGCAAGAGGAATAAGCCTGTGAACATGCATTCAGGCATGTTTGTGTGGTGAGTGCAAATAGATCTTTTTCTGTTTTGTTTTGTTTTATTTATTTTTAATTTATTTATTTTAATTGGATGCTAATTACAATAGTGTATTGATTTTGCCATACATTGATATGAATCCGCCATGGGTGTACACATGTTCCCCATCCTGAACCCCCTCCCACCTCCTTCCCCGTACCATCCCTCTGGGTCATCCCAGTGCACCAGCCCCAAGCATCCGGTATCATACATCAAACCTGGACTGGCGATTTGTTTCACATATGATAATATACGTGTTTCAATGCCATTCTCCCAAATCATGCCATCCTCGCCCTCTCCCACAGAGTCCAAAAGACTGTTCTATACATCTGTGTCTCTTTTGCTGTCTCACATACAGGGTTATCATTACCATCTTTCTAAATTCCATATATATGCATTAGTATACTGTATTGGTGGTTTTCTTTCTGGCTTACCTCACTCTATAATAGGCTCCAGTTTCATCCACCTGATTAGAACTGATTTAAATGTATTATTTTTAATGGCTGAGTAATACTCCATTGTGTATATATACCACAGCTTTCTTATCCATTCGCCTGCTGATGGACATCTAGGTTGCTTCCATGTCCTGGCTATTATAAATAATGCTGCAATGAACATTGGGGTACATGTGTCTCTTTCGATTCTGGTTTCCTCAGTGTGTATGCCCAGCAGTGGGATTTCTGGGAATGACAAAATCAGACAAATAAATTACTTCTTCTAACCCTTTATGAAAAATATATTTGTGCATGATATTTTGTCCACAATTTGTTTGATGGAAACAGAGATCCTCTAATACATCTGATTTCATCTTCATGGAGGCAAATCCTTGGACAAATGACTATTAGTTTCTGGATAATTTGGGCTTCCCTGATAGCTCAGTTGGTAAAGAATCTGCCTGCAATTCAGGAGACCCAGGTAGGGAAGATCCCCTGGAGAAGGGAAAGTCTGCCCACTCCAGTATTCTGGCCTAGAGAATTTCATGGACTGTATAGTCCATGGGGTTGCAAAGAGTCAGACATGACTGCGTGACTTTCACTTCACTTTCTGGATAATTCATTCATTGAATGGAGATACAGTAAGCACAAACTACATGCCAGACACTGTTCTACGTGTTCACAGGATAAAGGATAAACATGAGATGAGATACTAGCCCTCTGTCAAGGAGGTCATGGTGTAGTAACCTACTCTGAGATGAGAACAGAGTCAAGCACTTTGCTGTCAGAGACCCCAGCTAACCCATCGTGGCATCCACTGCTTTAGAGGTTCCAAAACACTCTAACATCTACCATCTCACTTTGATGCTTTCAATAGCCTCTTGAGGTAGATAGGGCGAATTTCTGAGCCACATTTTATAGATGAGGAAATGGAAACTTATTAGAAATTGTGTCTCAGATGCTAGTTAGTGAGTAGTGAAACCAGGAATACATCATGCAAAATACCAGGCTGGATGAAGCACAAGCTGGAATCAAGATTGTTGGGAGAAATATCAATAATCTCAGATATGCAGATGACACCACCCTTATGGCAGAAAGCAAAGAACTAAAGAGCGTCTTGATGAGGGTGAAAGAGGAGAGTGAAAAAGATGGCTTAAAACTCAACATTCAAAAAACTAAGATCATGGCATCCAGTCCCATCACTTCATGGCAAATAGATGGGGAAATGATGGAAACAGTGTCAGACTTTATTTTCTTGGGCTCCAAAATCACTGCAGATGGTGACTGCAGCCGTGAAATTAAGACGCTTGCTCCTTGGAAGAAAAGTTATGGCAAACCTAGACAGCATATTAAAAAGCAGAAACATCATTTTGCCGACAATGGTCTGTATAGTCAAAGCTATGGTTTTTCCATTAGTCATGTATGGATGTGAAAGTTGGACCATAAAGAAAGCTGAGCACTAAAGAATTGATGCTTTTGAACTGTGGTGTTAGAGAAGACTCTTGAGAGTCCTTTGGACTGCAAGGAGATCAAATCGGTCAATCCTAAAAGAAATCAGTCCTGAATATTCATTGGGAGGATTGATGCTGAAGCTGAAGCTCCAATACTTTGGCCACCATTCTGACTCATTAGAAAAGACCCTGATGCTGGGAAAGATTAAAGGCAGGAGGAGAAGGGGACGACAGAGGATGAGATGGTTGGATGGTATCACTGACTCGATGGATATGAGTTAGAGCAAGCTCCAGGAGTTGGTGATGGACAAGGAAGCTTGGTGTGCTGCAGCCCATGGAGTTGCAAAGAGTCAGACATGACTGAGTGACTGAACTGAACTGGAAGCCAGGAATACATTCTTGGGTTCTCTTGACCCAGAGGTCAAATGCTCCCTTCCCTTTACCATTGTCTTCATTTCTTTAGGCCAAGGCTTCCTTCAAATGTTTGGTAGCTGAATAAAGGTTTCCCTTGAAAATACAATATCCTCTGGGAAACATTTCACTTAGATCTTCCCCTAAAGAGCAATTCAATTGGACAGTCCTGTCTCTAATTTTTACAAAAGATTATGGGAGGGGGGTTCAGGATGGGGAACATGTGTACACCCGTGGCAGATTCATGTTGATCTATGGCAAAACTAATACAATATTGTAAAGTAATTAGCCTCCAATTAAAATAAATGAATTTATATTAAAATAAATAAATAAATAATGAGGGGGGAAAATATTATATTCTTTCACTTCAGTAGAATCTCATAGAAATCCTACTGAAGGTGCCAGCACAGAGGAGTAAGTAGGGAGAAGTTCTCGCATTGACTTTGTGTACCTTCAACTCTCTTACTGCTTTGTTTTCTTGCCAGGTCAAAGTCAAAATGCTGGCAAGAATGGACCATAAGTGGTGTGCCATTTGCTGTTCCTGAAGCAGCACTTTTTCAATGCACTTAAATCCCTCACTCAATGTGAGTTCGATCCATGCCCCTGATGAACTGGGCATCTGGTACTGGCTTCTAGCTGCTTCTTACTAGCTAGGCGGCTGTCTTGCTTCGCTCTGAGATACAGTTTCCTTATCTATTAAATGGGAGAATAGGATTAAAATACATGAAGCATAATCTAGTAGAGTAAATGAGCATAGGATTGAGAGACACTGGGGTGTTCAAGAATGAGAAACGGACCTAATAGCTCTTCTTGGTTCCTCAAATAAGGCATTAGCTGTGTAGTCTTGGTAACCCAGAACCTCTGTAGCCTTGGTTTCTCCATTTGTAAAATGGCACTGTAGGACAAAAGTCTCTCCAAGACCCACAATATACAGAGATTCCACATCTGTTAACTGCCCACTTCTACATTAGGAGACCCCAGGGACAAAAGCGTGGAAGAGGAGGATGAAGAATCAGGGGGCAGGAAGGGGCAGGAAGAGCATTTTTTTCCTTGGGAGGATAAACAGACTGAAAACACAGGAGCTAAATTATTTAAACTAAAGCCAATCGATTCTTAAAAGTGTTATATGTTGGCAAATCAAAAGATAAGGTCTCTTTAGCACTGCAACTGTCAGAACACATCCAAGATCCAGAATTCCTGGATGGAGAACTAGACGAGCACTCAGTGAAACCACAATTGACCTGGTCAAGTTGCTGTTGCAACTTGGATTCAAAAGGCCAGACTCTTAAGGGGAAGGTGCCTATATCATCATGCCTTTCTGCAAGAGCGTTTTGTCTCTGTTTTCTAGAGACTCCAGGCAGCAAAACCAGGTAAATTTGCCCAGTTTCCATGAGGATTGTGGGAGATAGATTTTGGAGTAGGCATGGCCCCCCAGATTATGAGTTGATCCATATCAGGCTTTTTAATATTCAGCTGCATTATTTATAATAGTGAAAAATTAAAATTCATCCAATTATCGTCAATAAGGAAATGACTACATATATTATGATATCAATCAGCAAAAGACCTCTGAGATGGTGGAGTGATGTGGGTGGGGTAGGTTGGCCTGCCTGTAATAACAGGTTCTGGTGAAGTAGCTGACAGCTAATGCAGCTTGCACAGAGGTAGACTCCAGTGGTGGTTAGTATGCCCAATATGGCTTATTAGTGGACCAATATCTGCGCATTCTCCACCTGTCCACACATGCATACACACACACACACACACACACACACACACACACACACCCTAAGCCAAGCCTTTTCTTGGTTCTGTTTCTCTTAGTGATGTCCCAGTCTCTTCAATTAGAAACAGTTATCATGCCCTGCCCCCTCACCTTTTTCCTTTTCTCTTTCACTTTCTTTCTTTCACTCCACATGTCCAGTTATTCAAAATTTCTCTCTGATTTGTTTCTTCCTTTCTATTTCCTAGCTGTTCATCCTATAAAGTAATCATTGTCATTTCTTCCCAACTACTCATCCTGCCTCCAGTTCGCCTTTCCAGCACAGCCTGTATACCCATGTTTAATGAACGTTCTTCAAACATTACATTCCTAACATCATTGTTCAGCTCAAAAATGTCCAGTGCTTGCCATTGTCCTCAGGATCGATTCTTGATTCCTTAGCTGGATTTTCTAGGCCTTCCTTAGCTAGTCTTTATTTGTCTAACCTCGGTTCCCACTCTGCACTTCTGTTGTGAAAATAGGGCAAGTAAGAATTATAAAAAGAGAGATCCTACTCAAGATTGTATCTCGTTTGTAACCAAATACCAGCTATAGTATCCAATGTTCTTACCCATGGCCTTGTCTTACTTGCTTTCAGAAGAAAGCAATAAGCAACATACTCTTGCTCTGCTCCATAGTTGATAATGTACCACTATGTTTGGAATTTCAATAATCTTGTCAGTGGGTGGTATCTCCATTTCAGAGATGAGCAGCCTAAGGCCCAAAGAGAGGAAGTGACTTATTCAAAGTCCCACAACTGAGAGATGGTGGAGTGAGGTCCAACTCTTCAGTAATTTCTTGTCAACATCCTTTACCAGCTTGCCTCACTGTCCATAGTTGGATTTGTCCCATCCCTGAAGCACCCACAAGTGGCTTTGTTCCACTGCTTTCTCACTCCCACAACAGCACCGTGGAGAGCTTCTAGAAAGTCACCAACTCATGCAGATACTCCCACTAATGATTCATCCCATTCATTTCTAGTCACTTCCTCAGGACCACCACCTGTCCGTGTTATGGTCTCTTGTCTGGCTTTCTCTTCTCAGCACACAAGCATAATCACCAGTCCACATGCCCCACTTCAAAGAACCCATCTCTGAACCCTGTACCTTGTTCTAGCTACAGTGTCATATTGCCTTCCCTCCTTAATAAAATTTCTTAAAAAAAGGAAAGAAAGAAAGCTCCTAGTCACCACCTCATTTGTCTTACCTCCATTGCAATTCTGAGTATCATCTTCACTCTTCCCCTGAAACTGTTAAGGCCAAACTCATTGGACATATATATGAATTCTCATCTTACTGACCATGGCAACAATGACCTCTTCATTCTTTAAACTCTCGTTTTCCCTCATTTCCAGCACACCACTGCCTCCTCATTTTCCTTCTATTTGTCTAATGGTTCCTTCCTAGTCTCCTGCTCAGATTGTCCTCCATGTGCTCCAAGAAAATATTTAACTATTCAACTGCAGAACAGCCTTGAGCAGGAGAGAGTTCCCCATCACTAGGAGTGCTCAATCAGAAGTGAATAAGTATCTGAAACAAGAAATCCCTATACTGAATATTAAGCTCAATTAGAAACCTTTCAATTTTTTTCCAACTCTAAAATTTGTGAGTCTATATATCACATGCCAAATAAAAGGTCTGGTCAAAGAATGTTGTCAGAAGTAGGAGAAAGCTTCCCTAGTTTTAAAGTAATTGAGTCTGAGGGAAGGTTGGCGAATCCCAAAAGACATAATAATTAAATGAAGTAGATCAATGTCAGTGTATCCCAACATAAAAGCTTTCCAAAACTATTGGCTGGGACTTTTACAATTGTTTTTCTATGACAAGCCAAAGAATGAATTGGATTTTAAAGCTGAATTATATAAGTGATAAAATACCTATCTAGGCTGCCCCTTTGTCAGCACCTCTGAACAGACTGTGGTTGGGAGGAGTGGACTGATCAGCTTCAAAATGCAGTCCTCTTTTTCTTTCTTTCTTTTTCTTTTTTTTCTTTTGTTTGTTTGCTTGTTTTTTAATTAATTTATTTTAATTGGAGGCTAATTACTTAACAATATTGTGGTAGTTTTTGCCATACATTGACATGAATCAGCCATGGGTGAACATGTGTCCCCCCATCCTGAACCCCCCTCCCACCTCCCTCTCCACCCCATCCCTCTGGGTTGTCCCAGAGCAACAGCTTTGAGTGCCCTGTTTCATGCATCGAATTTGCACTGGTCATCTATTTTACATATGGTGATATACATGTTTCAGTGCTATTCTCACAAATCATCTCACCCTTGTCTTCTCCCACAGAGTCCAAAAGTCTATTCTTTACATCTTTGTCTCTCTTGCTGTCTTGTGTATAGTGTCATCATTGCCGTCTTTCTAAATTCCATATATATGCATTAATATACTGTATTGGTGTTTCTCTTTCTGACTTATTTCACTCTGTATAACAGGCTCCAGGTTCATCCACCTCATTAGAACTGACTCAAATGTGTTCCTTTTTATAGCTGAGTAATATTCCATTGTGGAATATTGTGTACCACAACTTCCTTATCCATTTGTCTGCTGATGGACAACTAGGTTGCTTCCATGTCCTAGCTACTGTAAACAGTGCTGCCATAAACATTGGGGTACACGTGTCTCTCTTTTTCTACTGCTCTGTCCTCATTATGTCTCATCCAAGTGCACAACTCAGAATCTTACAGCCTGCCATACGTGTTCCCTCCTCTCAGCCTTTGGCCATATGATTCCCTCTCCTTAGAATGTCACTTTCCTTCTCAGGTTAATAAAATATTGCCCACTCATTAAAAAATGTTTGAATATGAGCCACCCCATTTTAATATGTTTGGAGAACACCATTTTCATAAAACATCATCCACGATAGGCCAATGGCTATAATGATACTCATTTTTCCAATGGAAGGACTTATTTGTCCTTGGTATATCACCACACCAGAGTCTGTCTGCAAAGGAAGAGGCAAGAAGAAGAGAGAATCCCCCCATTCTTTAGTCTCAATTCTAAAATCTCTCCAACATTATTCCTTCTACTCCCCCACAAGAATCTTTTGTTTCTGCAGATCCTTGAAAGAACTAGTGGCTTCCTCTACAGCTCTAAGGTTCTGTGGAAATTGTTGCACCCCAAATTGCTATCTTCTTCTATCTCTTAAGAGTAGATTTCTTGGGACTTGCCGGTGGTCCGGTGGTTAAGACTTCGCCTTCCAATGCAGGGGATGTGGGTTCAATCCCTGATCAGGGAGCTGACATCCCACATGCTTCAGTGGCCAAAAAACCAAAACTTAAAACAGAAGCAAAACTGTAACAAATTCAATAGAGACTTTTAAAATGGTCCACAAAAAAAAAAAAGAAAGAAAAGATTTCTCTTTGGTGTCAAGCTGCTTTTTGCTAATATTTAGGGGCTTGAGTAGAATTTACATTCAAAATGTGGGTCACATTTCTTCTACTGTTATCTTGATAACAGGATTGTCATCTTAAATTTTCAATCGTGCTTTCAAAATTTCCCCTTTACATTTTGAGTTGTTTTTACATCATTGAATTCTGAGCTCTGGCACCTTGAACTGGTGAACTTGTCATTTTCAAGCATTACTTTAGTAGCCATAGCTGTAGAGCTTGAGGAACATTCTCAGGCCAGAAAGCGACAAAATCAAAATTTTACAGCTGCAAGTTTTAGAGTAAATTGTCATCTGTATTCTGGATGTTCTTAGAGGTTTTTCAGTGCCTTTAAGTAATTGCTTTCAATCACAACATTTCTGTCATTGTTATCTGTGTGAGGGTTTATATTACTGCTTCACTCTTCTGACATTAGCATCCCTAAGTCTTTTAGAGCTGAGAAAACAGAGACCTACTCTGTGCACTCAATAAAAAGCACAGGATGGCATGAACAAGGAAAAGGGATGAGCCAGAATCCAGTTGAAAATTGTTGTACCCCAAATCCTTATCTTCTTAATTAATTAAAATTTCAAACCAGTCCCAAACCCTAAGGTCAGCACCTCACTCTATCAGTGTGAGGGAGAAAGCAGGAATGACTACATGGTTCTCTTATGTACTAGAAATAAGAAAAGGTACAAATCATGACTTACAATCAATTTTTAAAATATAACACAAGCAGACCCACCATTGCATGAAAGGCACAGACCTCCTCATCTATTTCAAGATAAAATCTGGATTTAAACAATAAGAATGATCACTGGAAATGAAGAATATGGAAAAGAAAGAATACAAAGAACCAGAGAAGTATCAACCCTTCTGGGAAAATAAATCAAGACGAAATAGATGTGAGAGTTATCTGTCAAAGCATTTAAAGTAGCTATTATTAACTCCCAAGAAGTAAAGGCAAACATTCTGGAAATAGAAGGAAAGATTAAAAGAAAAGAAGTAAAAGTTATAGAGAACAACCAAATGGAAAGTATAAAACTTAAAAATAAAATTAAAAAAAAATCAAACTAAAAGCCTTAACAGGATGGGCTCAATGAAGATGGATCAATGGAAATTATTCAATATGAATGATGGAATAAAAGGATTAAAAAAAAAACAAAAAACAAAAACAGAGGCTCAATGACATATGGGACAAAACCAAAGTTATGACTTTTCCGTCACTAGAGTCCCAGAAGGAGAGGGCTTCTGTGGTACAGAACAAATATTTGAAGACATACTGACTGAAAACTTGCCAAATTTGGCCCAAGATATAAACCTACATATTCAGAAAATTCAGGGACCCTCAAACAGGGTAAACCCAAAGAAAATCATGCTCTGGGAAATCATCATCAAATTGCTCAAAATATTAATAGGAGCCAGATAAAAACTATCCATTATTTAGAAAGGAATAATCATTTGAATCATGTAGAATTTGTCTTTCATCAGAAATCACAGAAGCCTGAAAAACATGGCTCAGTCTTTTTCACATGCTAAAAGAAAAGAACTCTTAATCCAGAGCTCTATATTATTCAGGGGTAGAGGTTAAATAAAGAACATCTCAAAAGAAAAAAAAACTAGGAGAATATGATGCCAGCAGATCTGCTCTAAAGAAATTGCTAAATGACTTTAATCAGTTAAAAAAGAAATAAAATCAGAAGGAAATATGGAATATCAGAAATAATAGGAAAGTAATAGAAATGTTAAAAATCGGGTAAATGTAATAGTTTTTTTGTCGTTTGAGTTCTTTAAAATATATCTAATGGTTGAAAAAAATTAGAACATTTACTGATGAGATTTTTAAAGCATATAAATGTGATACATGAGACAACCACAGTAATAAAAGAAAAGGGGAAACAAATCTATATGCTTGATATATATATATTATATTTTATATATTAGGGATATATATATCTTAAATAAACCACTAAGAAACATATACAAAGATATATAGTCAAAACCAGAATGGATAAAATGAAATGAATACTAAAAATGTTTTTTAAAAAAACAAAATTTAACAACACAAAATACTACAATAAAAAACAAAGGGAACAAAAAGAGAGCAAATAAATAGTAGATTTAAATTCAATTCTATCAATAATTGCATTGAATTTAAATGATCTAAACACATCAATTAAAGACAAAGGTTGTCAGAATGGATGAAAAAATATCACCCAATTATATGTGCTCCAAAAAGAAAACTCACTTCAAATATGATGATATACATAGATTAAAAGTAAAAGGATGGAAAAAGACATATGAACTCAGTATTAAGTGCAAACTCAATAATGATACCAAAATGTGAAAAGGGCATTACAAGAAAAACTTACAAACCAGTATCAGTCATGAAATATTTGCCAGAAAATCCTAGAGAAGATACTAGTAAATGGAATCCAGCAATATATAAAAAATGATAATATATTATCACCAAGTAGGAATAATTTCAATAATGCAAAGTAGGAAAAGAAGCTCCAATATTCAGTATTCAAAACCCTGTGTTTCTAGCATAATAATATAGATATAAAAGCAACAGATAGAGACTAGAAATAAACCCTTTTGATGATTTTTAACAAGGATACCAAGGAAATTCAATAGAGTAAAAAATCTGGTGAGTGAAAAAGTTGGCTTAAAACTCAACATTCAGAAAACTAAGATCATAGCTAAGATCCAGTCCCATCACTTCATGACAAATAGATGGGGAAACAATGGAAACAGTGACAGACTTTATTTTGGGGGCCTCCGAAATCACTGCAGATGGCGACTGTAGCCATTAAATTAAAAGACACTTGCTCCTTAGAAGAAAAGTTATGACCAATCTCAGTTAGTTCAGTTGCTCAGTCATGTCCAACTCTTTGCGACTCTATGAACCACAGCACTCCAGACCTCCCTGTCCATCACCAACTCCCAGAGTCCACCCAAACCCATATCCATTGAGTCACTGATGCCATCCAATCATCTCATCCTCTGTCGTCCCCTTCTCCTCCTGCCCTCAATCTTGCCCAGCATCAGGGTCTTTTCAAATGAGTCAGCTCTTCGCATCAGGTGGCCAAAGGATTGGAGTTTCAGCTTCAAAATCAGTCCTACCAATGAACACCCAGAGCAGATCTCCTTTAGGATGGACTGGATGGATCTCCTTGCAGTGAAAGGGACTCTCAACAGTCTTCTCTAACACCACAGTTCAAGAGCATCCATTCTTCAGCATTCAGCTTTCTTTATAGTCCAACTCTCACATCCGTACATGACTACTGGAAAAACCATAGCCTTGACTAGACAGACCATTGTTGACAAAGTAATGTGTCTGCTTTTTAAAATGATGTCTAGGTTGATCATAACTTTCCTTCCAAGGAGTAAGCATCTTTTAATTTCATGGCTGCAATCACCATCTGCAGTGATTTTGGAGCCCAGAAAAATAAAGTCTGATACTGTTTCCACTGTTTCCCCATCTATTTGCCATGAAGTGATGGGACCAGATGCCATGATCTTAGTTTTCTGAACGTTGAGCTTTAAGCCAACTTTTTCACTCTCCTCTTTCACTTTCATCAAGAGGCTTTTGAGTTCGTCTTCACTTTCTGCCATAAGGGTGGTGTCATCTGCATATCTGAGGTTATTGGTATTTCTCCCAGCAATCTTGATGCTTGTGCTTCCTCCAGCCCAGTGTTTCTCATGATGTACTCTGCATATAAGTTAAATAAGCAGGGGGACAATATACAGCCTTGATGTACTCCTTTTCCTATTTGGAACCAGTCTGTTTTTCCTTGTCCAGTTCTAACTGTTGCTTCCTGACCTGCATACAAATTTCTCAAGAGGCAGATCAGGTGGTCTGGTATTCCCATCTCTTTCAGAATTTTCCACAGTTTCTTGTGATCCACACAAAGGCTTTGGCATAGTCAATAAAGCAGAAATAGATGTTTTTCTGGAACTCTCTTGCTTTTTTGATGATCCAGCAGATGTTGGCAATTTGATCTCTGGTTCCTCTGCCTTTTCTAAATCCAGCTTGAACATCTGGAAGTTCGTGGTTTACGTATTGCTGAAGCCTGGCTTGGAGAATTTTGAGCATTACTTTACTAGTGTGTGAGATGAGTGCAATGGTGCGGTAGTTTGAGCATTCTTTGGCATTGCCTTTCTTTGGGATCGGGATGAAAACTGACCTTTTCCAGTCCTGTGGCCACTGCTAAGGTTTCCAAATTTGCTGGCATATTGAGTGCAGCACTTTCACAGCATCATCTTTCAGGATTTGAAATAGCTCAACTGGAATTCCATCACCTCCAACTTTTTCATAGCTTTGTTCATAGTGATGCTTTCTAAGGCCCACTTGACTTCACATTCCAGGATGTCTGGCTCCAGGTGAGTGATCACATCATCATAATTATCTTGGTCATGAAGATCTTTTTTGTACAGTTCTTCTGTGTATTCTTGCCACCTCTTATTAATATCTTCTGCTTCTGTTAGGTCCCTACCATTTCTGTCCTTTATTGAGCCCATGGGACTGGTGATAGAAGCAAGGTTCGATGCTGTAAAGAGCAATATTGCATAGGAACCTGGAATGTTAGGTCAATGAATCAAGGCAAATTGGAAGTGGTCAAACATGAGATGGCAAGAATGAACATCAACATTCTAGGAATCAGCGAACTAAGATGGACTGGAATGGGTGAATTTGACTTAAATGACCATTATATCTACTACTGTGGGCAGGAGTCCCTTAGAAGTAATGGAGTAGCCATCATGGTCAACAAAAGAGTCCAAAATGCAGTATTCAGATGCAACTCAAAAATGACAGAATGATCTCTGTTCATTTCCAAGGCAAACCATTCAATATCATGGTAATCCAAGTCTATGCCCCAACCAGTAATGCTGAAGAAGCTGAACAGTTCTATGAATACCTATAAGACCTTCTAGAACTAACACCCAAAAAGATGTCCTTTTCATTATAGGGGACTGGAATGCAAAAGTAGGAAGTCAAGAAACACCTGGAGTAACAGGCAAATTTGGCCTTGGAGTACAGAATGAAGCAGGGCAAAGGGTAATGGAGTTCTGCCAAGAGAATGCACTGGTCATAGCAAACACCCTCTTCCAACAACACAAGAGAAGACTCTACACATTGACATCACCACATGGTCAACACTAAAATCATATGGATTATATTCTTTGCAGCCAAAGATGGAGAAGCTCTGTACAGTCAGCAAAAACAAGATTGGGAGCTGACTGTGGCTCAGATCATGAACTCCTTATTGCCAAATTCAGACTTCAATTGAAGAAAGTGGGAGAAACCACTAGACCATTCAGGTATGACCTAAATCAAATCTCTTATGACTATACAGTGGAAGTGAGAAATAGATTTAAGGGACTAGATCTGATAGACAGAGTGCCTGAGGAACTATGGACAGAGATTCATGACACTGTACAGGAGACAGGAATCAACACCATTGCCAAGAAAAGGAAATGCAAAAAAGCAAAATGGCTGTCTGAGGAGGCCTTACAAATACCTGTGAAAATAAGGGAAGCTAAAAGCAAAGGAGAAAAGGAAAGTTATACCCATTTGAATGCAGAGTTCCAAAGAATAGCAAGGAGAGATAAGAAAGCCTTCCTCAGTGATCAATGCAAAGAAATAGAGGAAAACAGTAGAATGGGAAAGACTGGAGATCTCGTCAAGAAAATTAGAGATACCAAGGGAACATTCATGCAAAGATGACCAACCTAGACAGCATATTAAAAAACAGAGACATTACTTTGCCGACAAAGGTCTGTCTAGTCAAAACCATGGTTTTTCCAGTAGTCATGTATGGATGTGAGAGTTGGACTGTAAAGAAAGCTGAGCGTTGAAGAACTGATGCTTTTGAACTGTGGTGTTGGAGAAGACTCTTGAGAGTCCCTTGGACTGCCAGGAGATCCAACCAGTCCATCCTAAAGGAGATCAGTCCTGGGTGTTCCTTGGAAGGACTGATGTTGAAGCTGAAACTCCAATCCTTTGGCCACCTGATGCGAAGAGCTGACTCATTTGAAAAGACCCTGATGCTGGGAAAGATTTGAAGGCATGAGGAGAAGGGGATGAAAGAGCATGAGTTGGTAGGATGGCATCACCGACTCGATGGTCATGAGTTTGAGTAAACTGCAGGTGTTGATAATGGACAGGGAAGCCTGGCATGGTGCCTTCCATGGGGTAGAAAGAGTCGGAGACGACTGAGTAACTGAACTGACTGAAAAATCTTTTCAAAAAATGATGATGGGATGATTTTGCATCCACATGCAAAAGGATGGAACCAGACTTTTAC